>NW_015658063.1:601739-613017 GCF_001515625.1 Sinocyclocheilus rhinocerous | reverse complement strand
TCTGGCAGCAGAATTTTGAATGTACTGCAGACGAACGATGGAGTGAGCTGGTAAGCCAGAGAAAAGAGCGTTACAATAGTCAAGGCGAGTGGTAATAAATGCATGCACTAATGATTCCGCATCTTTTCTACTGAGGAAAGGACAAAGTTGCGCAATTCGACGTAGCTGGAAAAAAGCAGCTTTGGAGAGTTTGCTGATGTAGAAATCCAAGGTCAGTGATGGGTCTAGAATGATACCTAAATTTCTAACAGTAGCCGATGGAAATATAGAAATAGTGTCAAGATCAAAGCTAGAAACATTAGTTTTATTTTTTATTACAGGCGGGGGACCAATTATTAAGATTTCTGTTTTACTCAAGTTCAAGCTAGAGTGTAGCCAGTGTAGCCAGACTTTTAACTCACTGACACATGAAGATAAGGAGGCCATCGAATGGGTAGGACAAGCGGTACAAGCGGTACATATCTGGATGTCATCAGCTTAACAGTGATAGTTAAAACCATGGCGACTAATTATTTGGCCAAGAGGCTGAATGTAGATGATGAATAATAATGGTCCGAGAACTAAACCCTGAGGAACACCCTGTTTGAGTGAGACAGTGAGAGATTTGGAATTGTGCAGTGAGATGTAGTATTGCCTATCTGTTAGATATGAGGAGAACCAGGATAATGCAGAGCCTGAGATGCCAAACTCTGCAAGGCGAGAGAGTAATATCTTATGACAAACAGTATCGAAAGCTGAGCTGAGGTCAAGTAATAAAAGAATTGACAAACTATCCAAGTCACCAGAGAGTAAAAGATCATAGACTGAAAAATATCAAAGAGATTGTTGTGGGCTAGAAATGACTGCAGCTAAGAGACAACAGCCTTTTCCATAATTTTTTATACAAATGGCAAGTTAGAAATTGGACGGTAGTTAGATAAATTTGCAGGATCCAAATTAGTTTTTCTGAGAATAGGGGTAACAGCAGCAGTCTTGAGTAAAATAGGAACAGTGGAAGAAATAAAAGACATGTTGATGAGGTGTAAGATATAACAGAGGTACAAGTGTTTCAGGAGGAAAGTAGGTGCAGCGTCTAGTCGGCTTGAAGAGGTTTCTGTATTAAATCGGTAATTAGAGGTAGATTTGTCAAGGTAAAAATAATGACTGGATAGACTGAGTTTGGGTAGGCTGAGTTTCTCAAATAGTCAGTTCCTCACCAAAGGTCTCACATAAAGCATCCAACTTTCTCTGAAAGTGGTGCAAGAATCATCCGATTCATAATGGCTGATACTATGGTTTGGTGCCTGGATTAGTTTGTTTACCATGCTAAATAAAGACATGTTGATGAGGTGTGAGATTGGGGCAGAAATAACAGGGATACAGTGTTTCAGGAGAAAAGTAGGTGCAGGGTCTAGTCGGCTTGAAGAGGAATTCGATTTCTGTATTAAATCAGCAATTAGAGATGGATTTGTTAAGGTAAAGGTAGTCAATGATTGGGTAGACTGAGTTTGCTCACAATTAGAAATAGTCTGTTCCTCATCAAAAGTCCCACATAAAACATCTAACTTTCCCTGAAAGTGGTGCAAAAAAGTACAACACAAATCTTCAGATTCATGTTGGCTGATACTATGATTTGGTGCCTGGATTAGTTTGTTTACCATGCTAAATAGTGCTTTAGGCCTATATTATTAGCTTTGTTAATGATGCTGGAGATATAAGAAGAGTGGGCTGCGTTCGAGGCAGTTTTATAGTACTTTTTACTATAATATAATATTATATATTATATATTTTTATAGTCAGAATAAACAAGAAAATAGACAGTTAGACCCGTTTTCCTGAAGATATATTCATGCTGTCTACATTTTGGAGAGTAGTGAGACATGGGACAACAGGCCTGATCCCAATTGGAGCATACTCATCTAAGATGTTAGCAATAAGAGAATGGTACATATCATAAATCATAGATGGACAGGTAAAATTTAAAACTTCAGGAATAGCAGAGGAAGCAACAGAAGCAGAGAATGTATTGATATCAACAGCATTTGCATGACAAAATGATATGGTTATCAGTGCATTTGGCTGGAAAGATTAATGTAAAGTCAAAAGTAATAAGCTTGTGGTCAGAGATAGGAATAGCCAGACCGTTGACAGAGATATTATTCAAACCAGATGTACAGACCAGATCAAATATATGACCATGAGTGTGGGTGGGAAAATGTACATTCTGAATAAGATCAAAGCAGTCCAGTACAGTCATTATTTGAGTAGTATTAGAACAGACAGTATCAACTTGGATGTTAAAGTCACCAAGTAGGATAACCTAGGACGACAAAGCACAGGTTAAGGTTAGTAATTCACTGAGTTCTGAGAAAAATATATAAATCAGAAATTGAGTTCTGAGAGGAAATAGATAAATAAATAAAGTGTTGTCAATCAATTAAAAAAATAATGAATTAATTACACATTTTTCTGTAATTAGTCATGATTAATCACACCTAACATTAAAATTTGTAATCATAAATCTATTTTTACACTTGCAATCATAATTCTATTTTTTATATTTTTTGATATGTAAGCCCGTTTCCGCCACTGAATAAAAAAAATAAATAAATAAATAAAAAGGTAATTGCAACTTTTATCTCACAATTCTGTCTTTTTTTTTTTCACAATTGTGAGTTTACATCTCACAATTCTGACTTTTCTCAGAACTGCCTGACACAAACTCGCAATTCTTACTTTTTTCTCAGAATTGTGAGATATAAACTCGCAATTGTGAGAAATGAAATCAGCGGCAGCTGGATGCAATAATCGCATGCCAATGTGCATTGGCTCGTTTAGTTTACACTCGAAGTAGATTGGTCTCTCTAAGCGAGATCCCAATTTCGTCGGTCATCCGACATGACGTCGAGAGTGACCGACTGAAAGGGAATGGAAATCCTAACTTTTTTCTCAGAATTGCATGACAAAAACTCGCAATTGCAAGTTATAAAGTCAGAATTGCGAGATGTAAACTCGCAATTCTGAGAAATGAAGTCAGAATTGTGTGATATAAACTCACAATTGTAAGTAAAGTCAGAACTGTGAAATATACATTTGCATTTCTGAGAACATATCAGTCTTTTTTTCTCCTCAGAACTGGACTTTATAACTAAAAAAGTCAGAATTGTGAGAAAAAAGTTTATATCTCGCAATTCTGACTTTATTTTTTGCAATTGCGAGATTATATCCCCTAATTCTGACTTTATATCTCGCAATTCTGACTCACAATTCTGAGAAAAAAGTCAGAATTGTGAGATAAAAAGTCACAATTACCTTTTTTATTTTTTATTCAGTGGCGGAAATGGGCTTCCATACACTGAATCTCCAAATTAAATGTAAAAATTACATGATGGTATATTTTAAATACTTTTTTTTTTTTATGGTATCTTGTATACTATGTACCATGAATGAAGGCAAGTATCACAAATACCAATATTAAGGCTTCTGTTAAATGGATTTTTTTTTTTCAAATCAATTTCTGAAAATAAAATAAAGTCTATTCATTCAACATTACTTTATAAAACGGTTACCACACAATAAAAAAATATTAAAACCAAAAACGTATGTATTGAAATGTTACTTTTTTGAAGCAAGTTCGTTAAATGATGTCCTTCCGCTAAAAAATAGTTCCTGACAGCAACAGTAAACGGCAAGAGAATGTTCCGAACATGCCTCATCTAATGGAGCTTAAATAAAAACAGAGAACAGGAGCTCTTATCATCCGCTGTGTCATTTATTTTTTAATTTACATGAACTTATTCACATAAACCATTATAAAAAAATCCCTTCAGCAAGGGAAAATACAGTTGCTGTGCTAATTGCATAAATTATTTTCAATGCATTAAACAAAAAATATTATCCTCAGAAATAAACACGTTATTTTTGACGGCCTTAAAATAAACAAACAATCAAACAACCAATTTAATGAATGTGTATTGCACATCTCACATCATTTGTTCTTGGAATAATCTATTTAAAAACCTCTTCTTCTGAGTGATCGTTTGACCTGACAAATTTGATCACATATGTTGGTCTTTTCAAGAAAGATCATTACTGCTGTCACTTGGCCTTTAACACGAAATGCTTTTAGCAGAACATGGAGTACTCACAGGCACCTCAGATATAGATTTTCTAACCCCAACAAAAGACACTTACACAAATTACACACAAATGAGTGTTAGATTATCAAACTGCAGAGCACCCACAACTTTCATTTTGCTCTCATTCGCCTTGTTCTCATCTCTTTCACCTTAAGTTTTCATTGAAAATAGAAGAGTACAGACTGAGGCCTCTATGCCTTGTCGGATGACCTTGGTGCCTATTTCCCGAAGAAATGTCTGTGTGGATCACAATGCACTTTTTCATGTTCACAGCGCTGCTATTTCATGAATGCCCAAAGCATTGTCGATAAACTAGCCATAAGCATAGAAACCGAACCATCCTTGGCTGAGTCACTCTATAGACCGTCTAGCCGATCTCCAGTGATTCTTCGTCTGTTAGCGTCACACTTTTGTTGTCTTTCCAAATAAGTTCCGTCCTAACTAACCTTGTACATATATATGGGCTCAGCTGAGTGGAGCTGAAGCATAAAAACTAGGTGAGCCTGCCCAGGGGCCTCCTGAGTACGGAGCAGCGCTGGCCTGCATTCAGCTTTAGTCAGCCAGCCAGCCTTCTCACATCTGCCCTTGCCCCCTTTTATTGGCTGAACAGATGTGACCAACCTCCCAAGGGCTGTGTTGAGTTTTACTTCCTCAGCTCCTGTCCACATCCTCTCCAAAATGGACGTTACATTATGACAAAACCAAACTTTGGGTGCACCGGGCCAAACTCCTACAGTATGTGCATAACTAGACAATAGTTTATTTTTTTTTAATTGTTATTATTATTTATTTAGCCATGTATAAATATTAAATTATTTACCTTTGCATAATTTATGGACAGGCAAAATATTTTTGCTCTGTTTATCTCCTCATAAAATTGAATGGTTTATCTCCTCATAAAATAAAATAAAACGGTGCATCACAAAGAATAAAAACATTAGTTCTCATTTACTAACTATGGGTAAAACCAATGCGTGTTCATGCAGAAAACATGATTTATCAATAAGGCAACACATTTGTTCTATATTTAGGATTTAATATTTAAAACTCAAATAATAATTAAATATATTTAAAAATAAATATTGTAGTCACTTTTTTTATTTCTATTACTACTACAACTACTACTACTAAACTACTACTACTATTAAATAAACAAGCAACCGTTACAGAAGTCAAATTATTATTAATATTATTATTATAAATAAAATATGTAATTTTAAAATAAGTCTTACTATTTACAAAACAAACAAACAAACATACATCTGTGCAAAGTATGCTACTTGTACGCACTTATTAGTGAATGAGATCCAATATATTATGATCTAAAGCAGCAAATTAAATCTTTTAAATTAATATATATGTATAGCTTACCTTTGCTGATATCCTGGTACTCCAACCACAGCTGGCGCTGAACTTGTTTGTTGGGATACCATATGGTACAGGATTCCTCAAAGCCATACACTGCCTCCTGGATAAAATGGTTGCCAAACTCTTTTAAAATGGACACAAAATCACTGCGCAGAGTGGCCCCATCCAGTGAATGAATTGCTGAACTGAAGGCTGAAGAAAGGTAAAAGAATGAGTCATTTAGTTGTGTTAGAGATCACATCAAACTTTACATTCCATTCCATTTCACTTCAATCTTTAAATTCATCTTAATTAAAAGCAGAAGCTGCACTATAGATCAAAGAAAAAAGAAAAAGTCAAACTATGTTGAGCTGTGAAAATTGCAAAGCTTTATTTGTGCATGCTTATTTTCAGTGCAGCTACAATACGCGTGAAGGGTTCAAAGATTTATTGTCAAAGCTTTATTACTGGCTTTATTGTCCATTTTCAATAAAGTTAAACATACTGCAGTGCACATGACAAAACAAAGAATGTGGGACGAGAAAGAGTGAAAACATGATCTGTCAGTGTGTGAAATGTTATCTGGGGAAACAAGGGAAGGATAAACAACAAGGCCTTGCAGAGGTATTGAGTGCTTTTGTGTAGGCTGATGTCTGACCTTTTAAAAACTTGCATTGTTATTGTTGTTTTTTTTCAACACGGAATATCCATCAAAAAATTTAATGTTAGCTTTTAGTCACAGAATTTACATTTCCCTGCAGTACTTTAGAATATAAAGTACTTGTTTGCATGTACTTTTGCAAAAGTACTGAAGACCTCTGAAACTTTTATCAGACAGTAGAACTCAACTGGTTTGCATGTTAATAAACCGTTGTTCGTTTAATAAAAATGTTTCATGTGGATATTCACAGAATTCACAGAGGAACAGTCCCATATTTCAACACAATGGGCCTCATGCATGAAACACGAGCAGAACAAATTTTTGTGTAAATCGTTCGTAAAGCCGTTTTGACGTAAACATTCAAATTCATGAAAATGTTCGTATTTTCAAAATGTTAGTTGGTAGGAAAGAAATTTACACCTGCTCCCTACCACCTGTAAATGGTGCATAAAACGTTTTGTGTTCATTTAGGCAAACTGATGACACTGAATTTGATGCACTGCCATTATAATATTTTACAAGGTCGTTGGGCCGGAATTTTTATTTATTTTATTTTTTTGTAGCTGAGAGTTGATAAACTGTTTAGCTTTGGGTAAAACGCAGCGCTTGACACTGTCACTTTTTACCCAGCCGTCCAATCAATGGAGGAGGGGCGGGACAAATACTACACCGACCAATCATACCACTTGTACAACAACTGAACAACAATAGAGAAGTTAATATTGCTGGTTACTGCACTTTTATATTCAGTAATATTCTTCAAAATTAGATACTAGTAATATGTTACTGCCGTGGATATTTCAAATCATAGCAACCAAAGCGTCTCAGCTAGAAAAACGCTGTGCCACCAAACCGTTCTCCAGCGCTACCAGCTGGCCGTTTTAAGAAGAGCGTCTGACATTTTTTTCAGCTGGCTAAAAATGCTCTGGTGGACACACGTTATTGAATATTTATTGTTAGGCATATGGCCTATTTTGCTAGCTGTAATTCATAGGTGGGGATTATGCTAATTGTGAATGAGCGTCCTATTTACGAATGATTGGAATTCATTAACATACACATGTTTAACTATCAAATCTGATGTGTACGAAGTGTTTGTGAATTCGGAGGAGAGTTTTCGGGAAGGTCCGTTTTACGCGCAAATTACTCAGAATTGACTCCTATATTTACGAATGTGTCATGAATGAGGCCCAATGTTTTCATATCTTGCGCAAACTAAATAAATAAATAAATAAAATAACATTTTGCAATAATACATTTTGTATTATTCCACTTCCTCTCATGAACTTCATGCCCGGGTTTGCAAATTGACCTCATGTTAGAAGATGCAAAAACATCAGGGGAAAAAGTGGTAAAAATCAGAATGGAAAATGTAAAAACTCAACTTCTCAGTCATATGAAAAAGGAATCCTTTAATGGTATTGGGACGAGAAGAGAGAGAACTGGTGCAAGCAATATGAGAGCAAGGAAATCAAATTTTAAAGGCCATTCAGGCCATTCATTAACAGGGAGTATTTCTTATAGAACTGCACTTGGAATCTAACATCTGCTCATTGAACATACAGTGTTCATTAAACAAATGAAGTGAAGTCACTCACAGTCCAAATACATGGCCAAAAAAAAATTATAATAATACTCTGCCTCTTCGAATGCTGTCTTTTGTCTTGCTTGAAGCTGAAGTGTGTCATTTCTGCACCACTACCATCGCAGAATTGAAAAAAAAAAGGTTCCCTGAATATTCCACTGCCATTGGTCGGCCAAACAGATAGCCCTGCCCCCAAACTCACACCATTGGTTGAGTCAATGTTGCTGAGTCAGAATGCAGAGTACTGTTTTGATAGCACCACAGTGTTTACAAAGAAATCAACCTACAGATGGCTTACTTATAGTTGTCTCTGAATATTAATCTGGGATAGTACAAAAAGGTATAAACTTCATCTTTAAATTCCACGGTTTTAAACACACGCCATCTGGGATCAACAGAGCACTGAGAACCGCCATTTTTGCTTCACTACCCACCCAGCACAACTGATCTGTCACAGTGAGGGCTCCTCAGTGAGATCACTCCAGTATATCAGACCAAAAGAAAAGGTACAGCTGGCCTGAAACATCTTCCTAATTAACGGAATGTATTGTACACTTGGTCATACATGTAAATGGAAGAGTGAGGGTGTTTTACCTTGGGAGAGGGTCCACTGATTGAGCTTCACATGGTACATAATGGACCGCAGCTTCCAGTGCTGAACCAGTGGATAACCAGTAACCTCACTGTAGTTTACCATACCTAAAATACACAGAAGGTGAGAAACAGTCGTGTTTGGGAGAGAACAAAAATGAAATGAATGAATGAATGATATTGTTCAACAAATTCATGGATTGTTGAAATGTGAAATGTGACCCTGGACCACAAAACCAGTCATAAGTAGCACGGGAATATTTGTAGCAATAGCCAAAAATACATTGTATGGGTCAAAATTATTGATTTTTCTTTTATGCCAAAAATCATTAGGATATTAAGTCAAGATCATGTTCCATGAAGATATTTTGTAAATGTCCTACCGTAAATATATCAAAAATTTATTTTTGATTAGTAATATGCATTGCTAAGAACTTCATTTGGACAACTTTAAAGGCAATTTTCTCAATAATTGAATGTTTTGTGATTTTTTTTGCACCCTCAGATTCCAGATTTTCAAATAGTTGTATATCAGCTAAATATTGTCGTATCCTAACAACCATACATGAATGGAAAGCTTATTCATTCAGCTTTCAGATGATGTATCTCAATTTTTTTTTTTTAAATGACCCTTATGACTGGTTTTGTGGTTCATGGTCACAAATAATGTAGAAACAATTTTCACAAAAACATTGCTAGAAAATTTCACAATTAATTACAAAGAAATAGCAAGTAACAGAATTAGGCATGAAATATTTAAGAAAGACTGAAATAGTATTTTCTTGTAAAATGTACTCAATCGAGCTTTGTTTTATTTATACTTAAAAACA
This sequence comes from Sinocyclocheilus rhinocerous, assembly GCF_001515625.1. Lineage (NCBI taxonomy): Eukaryota > Metazoa > Chordata > Actinopteri > Cypriniformes > Cyprinidae > Sinocyclocheilus > Sinocyclocheilus rhinocerous. The sequence continues at coordinate 603,885 of NW_015658063.1, read as the reverse complement.
AATATTTTTAACAGTGTAGAAGAGATTGTCCCTCGTTCATCAATATTTTTGACCCGGTTTCCTGGAAGAGAAAGATTGTCAATTTTATATTACTTCATTGCTTTACTTTCTCTGTACTTTTAAGAGTGTGTTAGCATACAGATAATCTCAAAGCTAACACACATGGACTAAAAACGAGCAAACTTTAATTATGACTGGGTCTTTAAAAAATAAATGTAAGTTTATGAAACTAACGGGTTCTGCTTTGTGCTGTGTTGACAGCTGATGCAGAGTAAATGTGACTGTGAATCCCTTAATGCACTGACAATCCCAGTATGAAATGATTTTTTAAATAGTATTTGCTAATCCTAACCTTGCTCAATTGGGTACATTCTCTGCACTTCATGAGCGCATGACTGCATCGCTGCAAAGTGCACCCTGATCTGCTGTTGCTCGGAAATCACAGTATTTGGATTACACTGAATGAAATGAGGCACAAAAAACAAACAGTTTTTCTGTCAGTTCTAAAATGAGTCCTGAAAATGAAAGCACTGACTTGAAACTAAAATAATAATATAGGATTTCCAATACATTTCTACACACTGAGAATAAATCACACTTGCTAATATTGGTGGATTATCTTAAAGTACGAAAATGAAATTTGTTATGTCAATAGATAACAGTGTTTCCAAGAAAAATTCTTACCGTAGAGAATTACCATAATATTATTAATAGAAGACACAGAGTAGCTCAGCAGATTTGTGTGAATGAAATCCATTGTGGCATTTTTCATTCATCATCCCAACTCTCTTTAACATATGAGCCATCGCTTTTTTACCCGTGGTTACCCTGTGAGCTAAAATCTCACATATCGCCATATGTTGAGCGGGTGGTGTAATCAATCATCTCGTCTCCTACAGCAACTGTCAGGCGTGCCTTGCCATCTAGGGAATACACAGCCATGTTTCAATTTAACCTCACCTTAATATATAGCACATCTGGCTGATCGCACAAATTCAAAGCATATCCGGTCTGCAACATGCTGGCTGGGCATTAGAGCATATTGCTTTCTAAACTTGATCTGTCACGTCTTTAGAACTAAACCCATTCTGTTCCGTCTGTAAAAAAATTAATTCCTCTTGACATTATCATGGATTTGCTTCGCTGAATCATTTTAGACCAGCGCTAACATACCAATGATGGATTTGCAGAAATAATGAATTCATAATATCTGTAAGCTGTTGATAGGAGGAATCCCATTATAAACAGAGCACAGGTGCTAGAGACAAAAGCACTAAATCATCAGCTCAAAGCCTTTTGTCTAATGAGCGGGACATTCTTGGACTCTTAATGAGAAAGACAGACACAGAGTGTTTACAAGTACATGCTGATACGCTCAATAACTTGACAATGTGTAAGGTCATATAAACATCTTAAACTTTTTTTTTTTTTTCAAAGTCTTACATGGTTAAAGTAAACCCAATTGGCACACATTTTCGCCTTTTTCATGAGTCAGGCATGGTTTAAAAAAAAAAGTGAAATGTAAATGTAAAATAGTGAACTCAAAATGTAAAACCTCCCAAACGTTCCAGTCAAGGGGGAAAAAAACAGGCTCTCATGCTAATCTATTAGCATTGTGCTAATACTATATGCCATCAGTTAGCTGGCTATATTATATAACAAACCATATTATCCTGATGCCTTCAATATTTTCATTTTTATTATTTATTATTATTATTATTATTATTTATTTTATTTTTTTGCAGGATGCATTAACTTCAAAAGTGGAAAAGTGCAAAAAGGAATAAAGACTTTTACATTGTTTAAAAAATAAAACATAAATAAATAATAATAAATAATAAATCCCCAAAACAGTGAAAAGTTTGGAATAATTCACATTTGTAATGCTTTTAAAGAAGACCCTTATGCTGACCAAGGCGGTATTTATTTGATCAAAAACACAGTAAAACAGTAAACAGTAAAGTTAATATTGTGAAATATTATTACAATTCTAAATAACTGTATTCTAATGTAATAACGTATATTTTAAAATATATTTTATTCCTGTGATGGCAAAGCTACATTTTCAGCAGTCTTTACTCCAGTCTTCAGTGTTACATGAACCTTCAGAAATCATTCTAATACCCTGATTTGATGCTCAAAAAAA
>NW_015658063.1:594723-601599 GCF_001515625.1 Sinocyclocheilus rhinocerous | reverse complement strand
TATATATATTATTGTCAATGTTGAAAACAGTTGAGTTGCACTGTAACTGAAACTGTAATACACTAAAAATTTGGGGGTAAAATAATAATAATAATAATAATAATAATAATTAATTTAATTAATTAATACTTTTATTCATTAAATTGATTAAAAGTGACAGTAAAGACAATTAATGTTATAAAGATTATATAACAATGATTTGAGCTATCAAGCTTCTTTTTTTACAGTTAGTATTTTGTATTATATTGTAAATGTATTTTGTATATGTATACACACTTATTGACTCAGTAACAGTTGAACAAAGAGCCCAATTCGTTTGAATCATAACACCTCCAAATCCATACGCTCCCGTGCTCTCTGGGGCAGACGGCTTTCTGATATATATATATATAATACTTTTATTCAGCAAGGATGCATTAAATTGATCAAAAGTGAGAGTAAAGTTCTAAAAATTATATAATAATGATTTGAGTTATCAAGCTTATTTTTTCATAGTTATTAGTATTTTGTACATGTAAACACACTTGACTCACTAACACAGTTAAACAAAGAGCCCAATTCGTTTGAAGCATAACACCTCCAAATCCATACGCTCCCGTGCTCTCTGGGGCAGACGGCTTTCTGACACAGAGCACAAATGTGATGAATAAGCTCCTAAATGCGCTGCTCTTGCACTATCCTCACCTTGTACATTTCCCACTTAAAACCATCTAAAAGAGAACCCGTGTGCCCCTGTAGAGTGCAGCAGTGTCAGAGCGGAGCGCGTCAGAGTTTGGATAAATAATAACAAGCGCAGAGCTCACAGCCCCTCTTTTCTTTTTACTCTGCTAAAACCCTCAGCTTCAGGGGGCCATGTCTCCTTTTTACCCCATGGGAGCCTTGCTCTCATTGTCTGACAGAATGATTAATATGACTGAACTTCACATCACAAACACAAGTTCAGAGGCTGGAGTCATCTTTGCCATTCTGCTGCGTGCCTTTGGGTGGTGGCATCATTAGCGGGGAATGATCATGCAGGCAGACAATCAAGGCCTACGCTACCATTTGAATATGAAAGTGAGCACACAAAACCAAGCCTTAAATAAACACACACCCGTATCTGTTTAGAAGGGCTGAACAAATGTACACAAACATATGCACACTGTCAGACATATATCAGTGACAAGACAAGAGAAATCGTAATATCAAATTGCACACACTCTACGCCCTGAACAGTGGGGCGACAGTCCATAACTCATGAAGGCGTGGGCAAATCTTACTGTTTAAAATCCCTTCGCTGGGAGATTCACAGTGACAACCAGTGCTAGAAGACATCATACGGCTCATGAAACCCCATTAACAGCTGTACCCTGAGTTCACTCTTGGATGAGCGAAGGAACGGATGACTACAGAGGAAATGATTGAACATCGGGACGTGCCTCAAATTGCAACAGGCTTATCTAATAGAGGGCTAATGGTAAAGCTGTGAAGTCGACTCAAACTCAGCACACTGGTAAGAGTATAATGTAAAAAAAAAAAGCCTAAAAATACCTTTAAAATGTTTCATGTGGTAACATTAAAATTAAATGGTGTTAAGCGAAAACAATGGTAACTTATGGTAATTTATTTTAAGGACCAATTCTCACTATTAACTAGTTGCTTAGCATGCATAGTACTAGTATATTGGCTGTTTATTAGTACTTATAAAGCACATATTAATGCCTTATTCTGCATGACCATATTCTATATCCCTTAATCCTACCCCGTACCTAAACTTAACATCTACCTTACAAAATATTAAAGGGAAAGTTCACCCAAAAACAATAATTCTGTCAATAATTACTCACCCTCGTGTCGTTCCAAATCCGTAAGACCTTTGTTCATCTTTGGAACACAAATTAAGATATTTTTGATGAAATCCGAGAGCTTTCTGATCCTCCATAGACAGCAACAGAACTACCACGTTCAAGGCCCAGAAAGGTAGTAAGGACATTGTTAAAATAGTCAATGTGACATCAGTGGTTCAATCGTTATTTTATGAAGCTACAAGAATACTTTATGCGCAAAGAAAACAAAAATAACGAATTTATTCAACAATTTCTTTTGAACCACTGATGTCATATGGACTATTTTAATTCTGGGCCTTGAACGTGGTAGTTCCATTGCTGTTTATGCAGGGTCAAAAAGCTCTCAGATTTCATCATAAATATCTTAATTTGTGTTCCGAAGATGAACGAAGGTCTTACAGGTTTGGAACGACATGAGGGTGAGTAATTAACAACATAATTTTTGGGGGGTGAACTATCCCTTTAATAAGCAGAAAATTAGGAGTTTATTGAGGCAGCAGTCGTAGTTAATAGTAAGAATTGGTCCCTAAACTGAAGTCTGACCAAAACAATTTTATGTAATATAAGTGAATCAGCCTTGTAAGTATTTAAAGGTTAAAGGTTTAAGGTTAAAGGTTTAAATATTTAAAGGTTATGTAGATCAGGTGAAAGTGGTCACTTTTTTAATGTTTAACACCGTGAAATATTTAAAACACTTCCAATCTGCACTCCAAGTGTCAAAACTACATTATATTACAGAAACAATACAATATTTTACACAATAGTGGGAGTGAAGTGTTAGAGTACAATGCTGACATGGCTGTTAAGTCAAGTGAATTTTTAAAATGAAATGTTGACATCCAGACATGCACACATCCCAAAACATGGCATACAAAAATCAACAATGGTTTCAATCAACCAATATAACTTGAAATGTTCAGAAAACCTTTTTTACATTTTACAAAAAAAAATTAAAATAAATAAATACTATTTGATGCAATTTCTCTATATATATTATGGTAAACATTGTGACCCTGTGGTGCTTCAGATTATTTCATTTTAAGAAATTACTGTTAAATTGCTAAATCGTGTCAAATTCTAGCAACAGTTTACTCTGCAATTTCAGGAAATTTAGCCTAAAAAACAGTTCATTACTTATTTGTCTCTGCACATCATGATGGGATAGGAGAAAGTATTTAACATTGAACTTGTACACTTCTTATTTAACAACTTTGTGTAAACGAATGTAAAAATGACAAATCCTATTCATCGTTCAAGTAAGCCAACTCATTAACCCAGTCATTTGAGAAACTGACAGAACTTCTTTTAGAACTTTCTTTCAAATTAAAAAGACACAAAGATATCACATTTTCAGCAGCACAAGCACACATGTGAAATGAAATGACAGTGTGCAGTCTGCATTCTTGTGTGCTGTCAATGACGTTGCGAGGTGTAAATATGTGAAAACACAAGAATAGTCAAATGTTTCTGGTTATTATAGCTCCTTAGTGGCATTTAAAGGACATATTTTGTCTGACATTTACCGCCCTTCAAAGTAGCATACATGAAGGACGCATGCATCTGAGTGCATCCTATAATTGAGTCAAAAAGTCATGCAAACAAATTAACACAGTAAACAATTTGGCCAACAGGACACTATCCGTCAAGAGGATCTATCTGTTCCAAATATAGATGCTCGAGGAGGAGCGGACACTTCTTAAAAGATCAAGGTGACACACTTTCCCTCTCAGCCATACTGAGGGACGTCTCTATCAGAATCTCTAGACATCAGAGCAGATAGTTTCCTCTGTGCTTTACTGGTCACTGGGCCATATGCTGCCGTTTTAATTGAGAGGGACTTTGGGAGAGGGACTATGTGCTCCAGAATGAATCACTGCCACTCAGACTGATGTCACTGATCAACGAGGGTTCTCCAAACCAGCAAGACCACAGGGAGAACGGATGTTGACACCACCACTGCTGCCTGTATCCTTAACTAGTCATGAACCTATGCACATAAGTTCCTTCTTTCATTCAACTCATTGCCCTTGAACTTCCAGATCCCCATAGATGCCAAAATTGGGGTGTTTGCATCGGTCACAGGCATCTGAGGGGCCACCCGTGAAGGATCCAGGACCCATGCTGTGGCACCCACTGTATTAATTATCACATCTAATGTTGTCGGCTAATTAATTGACGTTTACAGCAGGAAATGGCTCCAGCAATTCTATGCAATTAATCAGTGTCAAAGAATAAATTAAACCCCAAATGTGATTACCATTGAGGACTGCGCCCAAAATTGAATTTTAATGGGGCTTATTTTTTTCTTTCTCTCTGTGTATGCAGCATCAAGTTCTGTTTTCAACTGAAATTATGGATTTATTCCACATTTTCATCAACAAAATATATGAGTGGATATAGTCAAACAAAGAAGTTGTGTAGATGATGGTTGAAATAAATGTAAAGTGTCTGTAATTCCATCCACAAAAATGGCAAAAAGATTATTTATTAATTAGGAGATGCAATTAGCAGTACATTCTGTATAACGTTCACGCACAACTGGATTCCAGTTTGTATAATTATAGAATAATTATCAGTGACGTTCGTGAACTGCTCAACTCAACTTGTAACACAAGCTGGTGTAATATGAGGGACAAAAATGTCACATTGCCTTAGCAACTGTGCTGGGGGCATGTAAGGTAAAGAACAAGTCAAAAGATTGTGAAGAATGTCTTTTCAAATACAGCAGAACAGGCAAAGCTGTTTTTACCCTCCGATTCATTTTGAATTGAACTGAACTATTAGAGGAGGGTATAATTTTCTTAGCATTCGACAAGTGCAGCGTTACGGCAGACATAAATTCCACATTTGTATATTAATAAGTGACAGATGCAGCAGACTAAACAAGCAGCAAAACTCGCACAACATGCTGTCGCTGAAAAGCATAAACAATAAATAAACAAAGATGAAAAGGAAATGTGATGTATTCTGGCATCACATATATCAATTAAACATGAACTTCACATATCATCCATAGGCTCTGTGAGACATCTACTCAAAAAACTAATTATGCATCTAAAATGCAGGACTATTAGGCCAAAACTTAAAAAAAAGGCATTTGTCTTCCCCAACACGAAAATAGTGTGCAAATATTTTATCTTTTTAAGATGTGCTCAACTAGAAATATAGTTAAAGGCAACCTTTTAACACCTTCTTATTCTTCAATGTAGTGTACAATGGCTTTGCAATAATCAACATGCATTAATGGAAAATAACAACAACTTCATAATACAGACACAGAGATGACATTCATGCTGATAAACAAAAACACAATTCATGATGGTACTATAACTATTGATTATTGAGCGGCTAAGCTATTGTACATTAAGATTACTTTACTGATGCCACACACGACTTGGGAACTGACTGGAAATGATTCCCTGAAGGTGTGACCTACTCTTCCAATTCCAATTACTGACAGGCCTAATAAAGTATAGATGGCATGTGAAGTTCCCCACTACGAAGAAAACATCCTAAAGGAGCACCTGTCATAACAAGAATAAACATGAACCGTGTTCTGTATTCTGAGGCTACAATAAACAAATACACAAGTGGCCTTCAAAGTCACTCGAGTTTTCATTCATTCTTTATTTATTTATTTTTACTGGGAGGTATTTTGTACTGTAGTTTATTGAAAAATTCACAGACTGTATTGCAATTAAGCAAATGAATCAACTCCTGGGTCAATATGCTAATTTGTTTGATGTAAGCTTGCATCTCATTTACTTTCTGCTCAAAATACAGATGTGATCTGGTCACAGACTCCTTCAGGGAGTTTTTTTTTTCTTTTTCTCTGCCTTGGCTTTTTTAATTCTGAATTTCACACTTGTATGTAAGGGCTAGGGTTGGGAACCGAGAACTGGTTCTTATTCAGAACCGGTTCCATTTTTTTTAAAAGAACCGGAACCGTGAGCAATTTATACGTTTCGGTTCCGAAAACGGTTCTGGTGCGACGCTTGACCAAGCGCTGTGAGTAGCCTTGTGCCGCCGTTTCCCGTAAAGGATGTCACAAACCAAATAACAGAAATGCCGCCCTGCCTCTTTAATTACTGAGCACATCATTTCCCATGATGCGCACTCTACGGACGCGGCACACTGCGTCTTTAATTGCCGAACACATCGTTATCCACGACTGTACGCGCACTCGCGTCTTTGATAACTGTGCACATTGTTTAGTCTGACTGTACATGTACCGGCAGCGCGCAGCTCCTGACGCCACTAAATTACATTATATTTGTCCCATATTGTCATTAATATACATACTGACTTCAACTTGGACCACTAAATAAATAGACTGCTATTGTTACGTAAGTATGAGGGTTAGATTATTTAGTGTACAGGTCATTTCAAGAGTGATAAACAAAGTAATGGAAAATATTTATTTTCATGCATCTTAAATGTTTAAAAATGTGGAAACCACTCATTGCATCACACCATCTCCTGACTGCATTATTATTTGTAAAATAGGGGCTTTATGGAGTGTGTGCATACATGGTTATAAGTATAACAGTTAATATTTCATTAATTTAGGGAAATTAACAAGTGTCTTAGCCCTCAAGGGACTATTTGGCCAACCAGCTTATTCCTGCTTGAAAAGCAAAATGTTATTGATAGTGTAAAAAACATCAACTTTGAAGCACATGATTGATGGACTAGCATTACTCAACATTACTTACTACTACCTTACAGCAACACTACATGCAATGAAGGTAAAATAGTGAAAAAAAATAAGTTAATTTAAATGGAACCGGAATCGGAACTGGAAAATTTCTTACGATACCCAACCCTAGTAAGGGCCCATCCCTTACATACAAGTGAAATTCAGAATTTACATTTACATTTAGTCATTTTGCAGACGCTTTTATCCAAAGCGACTTACAATTGGGGAATACATAAAGCGATTCTTCTTATAGAGGCAAACAGACACAGGAAGTGCTCGTAATACCAAGTTTCAGGCATTTGTTCAAATAAGTACAAGCTAGAAAGGGAAGGAATAAATAAAGAGAAAGAC
>NW_015658063.1:591986-592262 GCF_001515625.1 Sinocyclocheilus rhinocerous | reverse complement strand
ACTTTGAAGCCTTTGAAGCACATGATTGATGGACTAGCATTACTCAACATTACTTACTACTACCTTACAGATGCAATGAATGCAATGAAGGTAAAATAGTGAAAAAAAATAAGTTAATTTAAATGGAACCGGAATCGGAACTGGAAAATTTCTTACGATACCCAACCCTAGTAAGGGCCCATCCCTTACATACAAGTGAAATTCAGAATTTACATTTACATTTAGTCATTTTGCAGACGCTTTTATCCAAAGCGACTTACAATTGGGGAATACATA
>NW_015658063.1:591601-591950 GCF_001515625.1 Sinocyclocheilus rhinocerous | reverse complement strand
AATACCAAGTTTTAGCATTTGTTCAAATAAGTACAAGCTAGAAAGGGAAGGAATAAATAAAGAGAAAGACAAAGTTTTTTTTAAAATTTAGGATGAAATCAAATAGCGTCGAAAGAGATGAGTTTTCAGCTGTCACTTTGAAAATTGTCAGGCATTCAGCATTCCGGATAGGGGTGGGAAGATCATTCCACCAGCCAGGAATGGTGAACGAGAATGTTCTGGAAAGTGATTTTGAGCCTCTCTATGATGGTACCACGATGAATTTTGAATAATTTGTAGAGGTTTGATTGTGCTTGATGGAAGTCCAGCCAGAAGAGCATTGCAGTAGTCCAGCCTAGAGATGACAAGG
>NW_015658063.1:582337-589801 GCF_001515625.1 Sinocyclocheilus rhinocerous | reverse complement strand
ACAGACACAGGAAGTGCTCGTAATACCAAGTTTCAGGCATTTGTTCAAATAAGTACAAGCTAGAAAGGGAAGGAATAAATAAAGAGAAAGACAAAGTTTTTTTTTAAATTTAGGATGAAATCAAATAGCGTCGAAAGAGATGAGTTTTCAGCTGTCACTTTAAAATTGTCAGGGATTCAGCATTCCGGATAGGGGTGGGAAGATCATTCCACCAGCCAGGAATGGTGAACGAGAATGTTCTGGAAAGTGATTTTGAGCCTCTCTATGATGGTACCACGATGAATTTTGAATAATTTGTAGAGGTTTGATTGTGCTTGATGGAAGTCCAGCCAGAAGAGCATTGCAGTAGTCCAGCCTAGAGATGACTAGGGCCTGGACAAGGTGATGCCCAGTGATGAGAGGGCGGACAGGAGGATCTGATGACTGACAGTGTCAAAAGCAGCAGATAGATCCAGAAGATGATTTGGAATCAGCTTTTGCAATCCGCACGGCTTCCATGACTGACAGTAGCGCAGTCTCAGTTGAATAGCCACTCCTGAAACCTGACTGGTTAGCGTCCAGTTTGTTGTTCTGTGAAAGAAACAATATACCTGGTTGAAAACAACTCGTTCGAGGGTTTTCGCTATGAATGGAAGGAGAGAGACAGGTCTGTAACTATCTGTAAGTGAAGTGTTTAATGTAGGTTTTTTTGAGCAGTGGGGTTACCCGAGCCTGCTTGAATAAAGTGGGGAAAGTGCCTGTGAGGAGAGATGTGTTGATGATGTGTGTGAGTGCTGGTAAAAGTGTAGGAGAGATTGCTTGGAGAAGGTGTGAGGGGATTGGGTCTAGAGGGCATGTTGTAGGATGGCTGGAGAGGAGAAGTTTTGATACTTCTGCCTCAGTGAGGGGACAGAAGGAGAAGATGGGAGTTTTAGCAGTGGGTGTGGTTGGTTTGAGGTCCTGTGTGTGGGGGGCTGAGAAATGACTACTGATTGTTCTAGTTTTGTCAGTGAAGAATGTGGCGAAATCAACAATATAAGTGGTGGGAGGTGGTGGAGGGGGACAGAGGAGAGAATTAAATGTTTTGAAGAGATTGCGTGTCTGGAGCGCTGTTGATCTTGAAGATTTGGCAGTATGGACTTGAGCAGAGAAAGATGAAAGCAAAGACTGATACATATTCAGGTATGACGGATCTTATGATTTGCGCCATTTTCTCTCTGCTGCCCTGAGTTTGGAGGAGAGGACAAATATCGTCTAGACAAGAGGTTAAAGTAGAGCATAAAGTGTCGGTTTGCTGCATTCACATCCAGAGATGAGAAATGGGTAGGTGAGGGAAGAGAGGAGGATACTACAGAGGAAAGATGGGAGGGTGAAAGGGAGCGTAGGTTTAGTCTAAAAGTAACCGGTATCGGGGTTGGTGGCACACAGGTAGCAAAATGTAGTTTAAATGTAATGAAGAAATGGTCAGAAATATGAAGGGGTTTTACCATAATGTTGTCTGCAACACAATTGCGTGTGTAAATTAAGTAAAGTTGGTTGCCTGATTTGTGCGTGCTTGTAGTGGTAAGTCGTTTGAGATCAAATGAAGCAAGGAGTGAATGGAAGTCTGTAGCATAAGGCTTCTCCAGATGAATGTTAAAGTCGCCAAAGACTAAAAGTGGATTGCCAAAATGTTGTCTGCAATACAATTGTGTGTGTAAATTAAGTCAAGTTGGTTGCCTGATTTGTGCATGCTTGTAGTGGTAAGACGTTTGAGATCAAATGAAGCAAGGAGTGAATGGAAGTCTGTAGCATAAGGCTTCTCCAGATGAATGTTAAAGTCGCCAAAGACTAAAAGTGGATTGCCATCCTCCGGGAATGAGAACAGCAGTCCATCCAGCTCCTCTAGGAAGATGCCTAGAATTTGCCCAGGAGGGCGGTAAATTACCACAAACTGGAGTTTTATAGGAGCGGTTACAGTAAACGCATGAGATTCAAATGAGTTATAATTTCATAGGGGAGAGTCGGTTGAGTATTTTCAGTTGTTTGAAATGAGCAGACCAGTGCCCCCTACCCCAGCCAACCTGACGGGGGTGTGACAGAAAGAGAAATTGTTAGATAGAGCAGCTGGGGTTGCTGAGTCTTCTGGACGAATCCAGGACAGGCTGGCTTGGGAACTGACTGGAAATGATCCCCTGGAGGTGTGACCTCCTCTTCCAATTCCAATTACTGACAGGTCTAATAAAGTATAGATAGCACGTGAAGTTCCCAATGTGAAGAAAATATCCTAAAGGAGCACCTGTCATAACAAGAATAAACATGAACCGTGTTCTGTATTCTGAGACTACAACAAACAAATACTCAAGTGGAAAGTCATTAGAGTTTTATTTTTATTGTTTATTTATTTTTACAGGGAGGTATTTTGTACTGTGGTTTATTGGAAAAAAATCACAGACTGTATTGCAATTAAGCAAATGAATCAACTCCTGGGTCAACATGCTAATTTGTTTGATGTAAGCTTGCATCTCACTCACAAGCTTACAAGAGATGCAAGTCTGAATCGTTATTTATTAAAGATCTGCTTCCTGCTCAAAATACATATGTGGTCTGGTCAAAGACTCCCTCAGGGAGTTTTTTTTCTTCCTCCCTCTGTCTTGACTTTCTGGACCCTTACATACAAGTGTGGCATTCAGAATTGAACTGTTCATGCATATTAAATCATAGTTCAATACCTGGATTTGAATAGTAAACAGAATGCAGAACTTTAAATTTAAATCTTAATGCAAGGAAGCAAAATTAAAATAATTTAATAATAGTTTATTTATTAAATTGTTTATTTAAAAAACAAAGTTTTTTGACAGACAGACAGACTGTTTTATAACTTTGGAAATTAATTTACACAGTATAGATATATAAACATTTAATACATCACATATACTTAACATATGTACTTTATAATATACACTGAAAAAATGGTGTAGAAATGAATTACAAAGAAACAGCAAGTAGCAGCACATTGAATTAAAAATGATTTTTTTTGTAGAAAGACTGAAGTAGTGTTTTATTATATACTCCAATAATGTTTGTTTTATTTACAATAATTTTTACAGTGTAAATAATTACTTTGTATATTAACAAAATAAGAACACCTCATTTCCCAGAAAGCATTGCTTTATTTATTTTTCAATATATCCCTCTTCTTCTTGACATTCCAATTCAAATTCCAACTCATGAATAGAAAGGAAGCCAAATCTTCAATTCTGAATTGTGCACATCCTTGTAAAACACTACAGATATACTAGAGATGAGAGATAACAGATTAAAAATAACAAGCACACAAAGTAATAAATCACAGAAGACACAGACAAAGTTTTAAAATTCACAGCAAGGTCACCTATCAACTCACAACACCTTCTGCTAGACGGCAAAACTGTCCATGACAGAACTCAAGCAGAAATAACACACTGCCAAGCACTAAAAGCACGGCAGATACTCATCGGTTCCACTCCTTCCCTTGTAACGACTAGGAAACCTCACGGACTAAAACTGCAAGGTGGTATCTGCACACATGAGCGGTGATGAAAGAAGATCTAAACATGAAACAGGAAATCTCCAGCTCATCGATCCTGCCGGGCCATTCTTTGGGATTACAGGAATTCCCACTGCAGAGCATCCACAAAGGCCTAACTTGATTGGATCCATCCGATTAAATCTGGACCTTGTCACTTCTGTGCCGTCTTCAAGAGCTGAATTCGGAAGATTGCCCAAGCACAGCTAATTCTAAGAAGCAGTGAGAAATCCATGTGTCAGCCATTTCACTCAACTCTCTTTGCAGTCTCCTTTGTGTTTGATGATCAATGGCATCTATTCATCGCCCGCTCACCACCCGGTACCTGCCCAGCAGGCTGTAGCACGTGTGGTGTTTTTGCATCACATAATGTGTGTTTTGAAGGAATTTCTTTTAGCGTTGTCATTCCGATTGAAAGAAACCCCAGGCGAATTGTATGTCACAAAGACAAGTGTTGCTTAACCTGGACCCTCAAAGAATCTCCATCTGTGGCCATGAATGTGAGTCACCGTTTGCATCAGGAGGCAGAGATGATTTCCCTCCTTTCTTTCTTCCAGCAGGAAATCTGCTTAGTGCCAATGTGCTTGCTACCTGCATTCCAATTAAATCAAGATGTATTTGCCTTTCAAAGCTTCTCGGCCTTCTTCCTTTCCCTTTGGAATAATTGATGGAGTCCTCTGGTCCTATGATGAATGACTTCCAACCCAGAGATGAATAGAAAGATGAATGCGTTGCCCTGAGAGGGTTGGGAGGAACGGCTCCAGGAGTGCTGACATAGTGACAAATACACTGACCGTCGCACCAACTTGCCCAAATCAGCAAGGGAGGGTGACAGAGGCCTGACAACTTCAATGACCGCTCAGGTATGTGCCACTTGCCCGTACCGTACCCAATTACCTGAGCTAGTAACTAATTTAACCTCAGGTGAGTTTCAGAACTGACGCCTCGAGACAGTCGAGGGAAAAACGCAGCGATGATGTATTAAGGGCATGGGCGAGAAACAAAAGCTCATCTTAAAACAGGAGTTCAAACATTTTTTACCCCACTTCTTAAATGCTGCCGCAAAGAATTTTGCAACGAGGTTAAAACGAGCAACAAGAAAGAAACACTTCATTTAAAACTTGACTGTGACTTAAAGGGACAATAAAATCAAAACAAAACAAGGATATACGAAATCCTTTAATTTCCCACATATCACACGAAATAACATGTCGATAACATTTTTTATTTATTTTTTAAATGTTTTTTAGAAGTCTCTTATGCTCACCATGGCTGATGTATTTGATCAAAAAATACAGTAAAAACAGTAGAATATTATTTAAGTTTAAAATAACTGTTTTCTGTTTAATGTATTACATTTAATATATTAAATGTAATTTATTCCTGTTATGGCAAAGCTGAATTTTTAGGAGCAATTACTCCAGGCTTCAGTGTCACATGATCCTTCAGAAATCATTCTAATATGCAGAGTATCAGTTAAAACAAGACCAGTTTACATGAGAAGGACATGTGTAAGGTATTAACCATGGGCGAGAAACAAAAGCTCATCTTAAAACAGGAGTTCAAACATTTTTTACCCCACTTCTTAAATGCTGCCGCAAAGAATTTTGCAACGAGGTTAAAACGAGCAACAAGAAAGAAACACTTCATTTAAAACTTGACTGTGACTTAAAGGGACAATAAAATCAAAACAAAACAAGGATATACGAAATCCTTTAATTTCCCACATATCACACGAAATAACATGTCGATAACATTTTTTATTTATTTTTTAAATGTTTTTTAGAAGTCTCTTATGCTCACCATGGCTGATGTATTTGATCAAAAAATACAGTAAAAACAGTAGAATATTATTTAAGTTTAAAATAACTGTTTTCTGTTTAATGTATTACATTTAATATATTAAATGTAATTTATTCCTGTTATGGCAAAGCTGAATTTTTAGGAGCAATTACTCCAGGCTTCAGTGTCACATGATCCTTCAGAAATCATTCTAATATGCAGAGTATCAGTATTGAAAACAGTTGTGTTTGTGTTTTTGTGGAAACTGCGATTAAAACAAAACAAAACAATAAAATAAACAAGCATTTATTTGAAATACAAATATTTTGCAACTTTATAAATGGCTTTACTGTCACTTTTGACCAATTTTATATATAAAATAACAAATCTTACTGACCCCAAATATTTGGTGTTGTGCATCAGCCAATCAGAAACATTAATTTTCAAATGTTTAAGACAACTGTTTTCATATCATTATTACAGTGCAACTGAAAGAGATATTTCACCCAAACTCAAAATTATATCTTCATTTGCTCAAAATATGATTTCAAACCTGTATGACTTTCTTCAAACATTTTTCAAAATATCTTCTTTTCTGTTTCCCAGAAGAAAGAAACAACATTAAGATATTGCCTTATTTTATATTTCTATTTAATTCCCTCGTTACATATTTAAATTGACTGTAACAGCCTCAGAAATAATCTTGTGTAACACAAAAAGAGCTTTACTTGACTTGAATCAAAGTGTTCTGCTGGTGAGAGGACAGAAGATGGGCACGCCAAAGAGCTTTCTATGGATGTAATTAAAAGTCTGAATGGCGTACATGTGTCTAATATGACTAATGAGTCGTGTATTATGCATAATTTGCAGTTCTTGCAGTAGAGGAGCTTGGAGAGCATCAGGTGCTGGGGTGATGAGTCTGAAGGGTTGGAGAGCTCCGCACCGAACCACCTGCCTCGTACGCCTCCCTCCCAGGCCTGCAGCACATCACTGCAATAGATAAATAACCTCTGTCTTCATAGTCAAGGCCTCAAGCATGACTGACAGAGGATGACTCTTCTAGATTACCCATTTTAATCTTCCTGCAAGTATCCAATATGACCTCTCATAAGTCTCACCTGATGCCATGACCATTATGTCTGAAGACCAGCTATGTCAACCATTGTTTCATTGAGCGAATGCACCTGCACTCCCCGGAAGCTCAAGCAATATTACAGACCCACACCGGTCCATTTCATATACTTATGACCTTTAGACTGGATTACAAATTGGAGTTGAATGGTGGTTGGGGAATCAAGTTAGCCATAATAAAATTGCTGTAAAATGTGATATGTCAGCTTTTCCTTCTCTAAATTTAGCACAAGGCAAAACTAGCTGTTCAACAACTAGGGCAGGGAATTTAAAGTGTTAATTTACTACAATCTAAAAAAAATTATTTAAAAAATAATAACACATTTAGCATTTAGTCATGCTTACACTGCTAAAATAAAAATATACCATACCTACCCTAGTAAAACAGTAAGATATTTAAAATACATTTATTTCATACTAAGTGTAGTTCAAATCTAATAACATATTTACTGACATACCGCTCAAGACTTGCTGATATAAAAATTATAATTAAACTTTATTTGGAGCATCTCTTGTGCACAATGCACATTTCTTAATATTAAGCCTAAATGTGTTTTAATGCCACTACTGACAAGGATCGTATGATCTTTGAATAATATCGGTCTTTAAATGCAAGATATTTAAAGTGTACTTGAAGTATACTTGCAACACTTCCACTTTAGCACAATCAAATATACTTCAGCATATCTTTAGGTGGACTTCAGGATTATCTACAGACAATTTAAGTGCATTAAATACATTAGTTGTTCCAATTTAGCAGACTTTAAGTATACCAGTTTAGTATACTAAAAATACAATTGCAAGGTATTTTATTAAGTACATAAATATCTAAATGTATTTGTATTATACTTAGCATGAAATAAATGTATTTCAAATACATTTTAGTATATTTATTTTTCACTAAACATCCTTAAAACAAGACCAGTTTACATGAGAAGGACATGTGTAAGGTATTAACGCTTATAATTTTTTGTGTTAATCATACACCTCGCTAAATTACCTTGTTATATATATATATATATATA
>NW_015658063.1:571067-582274 GCF_001515625.1 Sinocyclocheilus rhinocerous | reverse complement strand
TTTTTTTTTTTCTACCATCAGAGCCATTCAATTTTAAAGTACCACCTAAAAACATGCTGCCCAAAACACTGTCTGACTAAACTCACATGGTATTTGATAGCAAATAGATTTTTATGAACTGTAGTTTAATGTAATTGTATAATTGTATGTTTAATAATACATAAAATAATAATAATAATAAAATAATAGTTAGAAATAAGAAAAATGATAAATATTTTAGCTAATAAAGTCACTTTTGTTCATGTCTATTCAGTGTTTTACTGTCTTTAAAGAATCTTAATCTATAAGCTTTTCTCATCAAGTGCTGATCAATGACAATTGTATTTTTAAATAAGCATATTATGTAATTTTATTATTATTATTTGAAATAAGAATACAATTACATGCCGGGAACAGCTTAAGCACAAATTCAGTCTAGATCTTTCAGCCATCCATAAAGTGAAGAATGCTTCAGATCTATTCAAGGACTTATGACAAGATACACATGAAAAGATATAATATATAAAGAAACACAAAGATATATGTATTACAGTACATAACATGCTGTAGCTGCAAATCGCTGCCGGACACAGAAAACATAAACAAGCACATAAGATTTCTATTCTGTTTGGCCTTTCCTGCTGTTTATTTTACATCAGACCTTAAGGACTATAATCCTTCATTCTTT
The DNA here is from genome assembly GCF_001515625.1 of Sinocyclocheilus rhinocerous. Lineage (NCBI taxonomy): Eukaryota > Metazoa > Chordata > Actinopteri > Cypriniformes > Cyprinidae > Sinocyclocheilus > Sinocyclocheilus rhinocerous. The sequence continues at coordinate 581,607 of NW_015658063.1, read as the reverse complement.
GGCAGTATGATATGGGTGGCCAAAGCCAGAGGGGAAGAGTATGATGAAAGATGCAGCATTCTGAAGCCTCATTTGACGGTACAGGATTTCCTCGCTCTCCCTTTTCTTTCTCATTAACGGGAGCATAAAGTTGATCCCCCACAGTATTTGGGGTAAGGGGCTGCCATGCAGAATACGTGTAGCACGGTAAACTCCAGAGGGGAGTCAGATTGGTCAGCTAATGAGTCCTGACAGAGGCAACAGAAGCCAGAAGCTCCTGAAAAATGATTTTGTTAATACCCTCTCCGTTTTCTGCCTCTTCATCATCCACTTGATCTGGCAAATGGAGATAATGTGAACCAGTCGAGTTGTTGCAAGTTTTAAGAAAATGTATAACATATGCACACAAACACAAACACTGAAGATGGATGTGGAGTGTCTTGACCTGGATTGACTTTGAATAATTTTCCCTTCTTAAAAAACAATTAAATAAGCAATAAAGTACTAGAGGCTGTGCAGTTTTATGACAAGCAGCTATATGTGTAGTGCAATGAAGCCAGGACTATCTGTTTTATAAAAGCAGTTTTAGCATTAGAAATGCTGAATGGACTTGTTGTGATCATGCTTAGCAAGAAATCCATGTGAAGAGAGTTACTATTATGGATTTAGCAGCAAAGAAGAGGAATTACTTAAATAAGGTCAAGAGCGAGATTAAGAGGCTTATTTAATCAAGACAAACATTTATAATCTCTAAGACTAATAGAATGTTTTCAAAGCTTAAAATTGCAATTTGTTTATATATCTCTTGATAGCGCGGGAAAACTATACAAACTGAACAAAACAATATACATAAAATGCAAACCAAAAAAAGGGGAGATTAAAAATAAATACTTTTGAATAACAAAGCATGAGTGGATATAACAATGCATTTTGTCCAGTATTACTCATATTTATGTCATTCTCATACAGAAATATAAATATTTGATAAAATTTTCATACACACATAAAATATTCATATTCGTGCAATTCAAAGGTGCCCTCTTTCTTTCATTCTAGTTAATCTTTTCACAAAGTTTTCATTCTTTTTGGACTTCTATTGAAATATACACAGTGTGACTCAGCACTCTGAGCCAACAGAACACAACACCAAGCTCTTTATGCATGAGTCACTGACTGACAAGATAAAGCCTTTTAGCCTGTTATTTCATGAGGTGGCCTCAGTGAAGCAGTTATAATATTTATCATAAGATATTGTCACACAGCTTATGTAACACTGCTAGCACCAACACCATCAAATAACACTGCTCCTCTAATGAATAAGGTAACAGATTACACAATTCATCCATCTGAACTGTTTTTAAACCTCGAAATGGTAATACAAATCTGTATTGGGTGGCGTCTTACAGCAGTACAAACTAATGTAGCCACTGAAATGTTGAGTGATTGATCAGGAATTTATAGGTTCTTACCAGTCAGGTACTCTGGATCAGGCACTGGGTCAGACAGCTCCTCATGACACTGGGCTTCAGTCGGCACAGATGCAACCACCATGCCATCCGGGAGCTGCTGCTCGATGCCACGGGCAAAGTTCTTCTGCCTAGACAGCAGAAGATAAAGGAGGCAATCTACTCAAAACACAGTCCCATGTCCCTTCATCCGTCAATCATACAAATCCTACATTTCTGCCACATCACTGTAGCAAAACCTATAGAAAAATATACGATTGTGCCTTTCTTCATTGTTTGTTAAAAGCTCATAATGTTAGTGTTTACGGGCTATTTTGATGTAGGCTACTTTATCAATATTTCATAATATTTTCGTATTCTTTCTTCGCTTCATTTAGCATTACTGTTCTAATGGATCGTTTTATTGATCAAATTGCCATGAAGCACCACCTTTTTGCAATTAGCAGGTCATTTATATAAAACTTATATAAAATGTATACAAAATATGTTATCAGAAATATTTAAGAGTACTAAGTGCAAATAGCTTTAGATGCTATTTTCACTAAGTGAAAATATCAGTATTTTCTTTGCACTAAATGTAAATAATAGTTAGATGCGATTTGTACTAAGGGTCAATATTGTTGGATGCTTTTTATATATATTTATACTTTCACCTCAGTGTATTATAGTACATAGTATAACAGTATGCTGCATATTCAGTGTATATGTTTCTATTTATTAAAATAATAAATAAATGCTGCCTTATTGGAAACTTGAGGCGGATTTTAACTTTGGTCAGTCACTATTTGCACTTAGTGGAAATAGACAATATATTTATTTGTTAATAATATTTGGTTTAGATAAAATATTAATAATAATAAAAAATATGTGCACAACTCAAAAGTGGGTTGACAAATGTAGAAGGGGCTTCTAGGTCAGACTGAATAAATATAAATAGGGACGAAGGAGTGAAGTGTAAGTGGATAGGATAAATTTGAAATGGTGTTAAGACATTACTTTCCATTATATTACATAAATATCATGGGGAAGCACTGAAAGAAGGTAGAGCAGCTCAAAGCGAACAAGAAAAAGCAAACTGAAGAATGCAGTGTGCAATGAAATAACTGTATATCTAAATTAGATCTTCTGAAGTACTATAGACTAGAGGAAAGAGTAAGAAAATACAGTTTGAGTTTAAAGAAGAAAATAGAGATACAATTGGAGAAGATGGGTTAGACTAGATATAGTTTAGTTTCAAAGCAATGTGAACAAATAAGTATGCATTGGACTGATGGATAAACTGATACAACAGCAAAAGACTCAAAGATGCACAAACTAGAATCTCTGACTCAAAATCTCTCTATGTATCTTAAGTTAGATCAAGGTTAAAGTATTCTGGGACTGAGTATATACATGTGTGGAAACCGAACAATGCGATATAAAAAATGTATGTCAAAGAAAAGTATGAATAAAAGCAGGAAAAGAGAATACAGAATAAACAATTTCCTTTTCAGGGCAAAATAAGCACCTAGAAAGCACACCAGGGAAATACATAGAATGCAACAAAATTCTAGAATGATGCCTGCAAGAGCATCTAGTAAATGAGCGAGCATTCAGGAAATTGTACCAGGAACCATTATGCAATCTAAATATCTCTTCAAGCATTACTGTCATATCCGATTTATAAAGTGGACTTGGATGAAAGCATTGTATTATCTCTGAATACACAGAGCACTGTACAAATAATTGGGCTTAAACAGGGAAAAAAAAAAAAAAAGCCAGAGGCTTGCAATATGCACTTCATCTTAATATCAGAATGAAAAGTGGCTGAAGTAGTACAGATTGTCATTTATATTCGACAAACAGTCATATATGTGGAGGTGTACAGTGCTAAATACCCCCGCTTCCTGGATGACTCAAAACGTTGAGCTATTTATAAAGAAAACAGCCATTTACTTGGCTAAATAATAGTAATATCCTCTTTTATTCGTAACCCAGAACATTGCAAATCAGATTCTACTGATGTATATTAGATTGAAGGTTTTCTAGGGCAAATTAAATCTGGCATAAACCTCAAAAACTGTTCCCAAATACGCCCTCTCGGGTGTGCTGGAAGGTACACTGGAGCACATTCTGCAGAAATTTCTCTGAACACCGGGGGATTTCCTCCCCACATCTAATAAAAATATAAAAAAGTTGTTTCTCTTGTCAAACTTGAAGCTCACGCTTCAATAGATACTCGCATATTGAAATATTAATAGCTCTGCCTTATTGCTTGTCAAAGTCACATCTGATAAAAGGTTCAGTTCCCAATGGAGCCAGTGCAGCTAAATAGAAATGTGCAATAAACTTAGGGGCCAGTAATTTGAATGAAAATGATGCATACGGTTCTTAACTTTCTGAAATTATTATGGGGCAACAATTGCAGCTATAACCCCTGTGAATTAAAATGTCTGTGGTTTTTGGTGCATAGTTATAATACCAATAATAAAGAAATATTAAAATTAAATGTAAACGCAACTTCATTGCTCACTACAACATCTTATATCTTACCACAACTTTCTCTTAATATTAGCTTATGAAATCGACTTCAGTAAACTAATATGTATGAATAAACCTGCATTTTTGTCTAAAGTTTTAATGCTTGTTACTTTTTTCCTGTGGAATTCTCTGAAAATATAGACTGCATACAGAAAAGTCTATGGAGAGAAACCTCAGTCGTGACGTAACTTCATTAATCATGTGCGTCGTCAAAGAACGGACATACAAGAGGGAGATTTCAGCAATAATATCTAGCAGCACGGTAATTATAGACAGAACATGCAAGTTTTATAAGATGCTCTGGGCATCACAGGTGGGATTATCTGTCGAATGAGAATACGGGAAAAATATAAATAATTCAAAATGGACAATTTTGAGTGTAAAACTAGGTGAACTGCTGCTGTCCAGCAACAGCTGACGGCAGACTATAATAATAGAGTATAATACTGATATAAGATGTCTTTAAAAGACAAATATAAAAAAGGCAAGCTCAGAAAGCTAACACAGTAAAACTGCTGGAAAATGAGAACTAAAATTTGCAGCAAGTATGTTTAGTTTTCTTTCAGTTTAAATAAGTAATTTCATTAAAGTTGTGTGAAGTTGATATTTCATTTGAGGCAAGATAATGAGATATCCAGTTGTCAATTAATATCATTAAGAGATAATTTCATGCATAATTAATCATAATATGTGGGCCCGAATGAATTATAGAATGGCTGAATTTTGAGCACGTATATGTGGCTTGTTTAAAGCAGAAGTGTGTAATTTCTATGTCACTACACAGAACTGAGGTCAAAGAAGTTTCCTCAAATACTCCACCAACCTCAATCAAACAGATTGACTGAGTCGACGTTGCTGTGTTGGGCTGGTTAAGATGCTTTAACAAACAGAAACATTTTATTACTACATTAATTATTATTATTATATAATTACATAAGTATTGTTTTTCATATAATTACATAATATGTACAGAAACTTTTTTACATTATAGTTGTGCTAATATCACAGCATACTGAAAACATGAAATCAACATTTCATTTATACAAGAAAATTAGATTTATACATTTATTAAAAAAAAGAGCATTTGAAAAAATAAACCATATGAAAATAGCTCAGACTTCAGGCTTTTAAAAATAATCAGACTGTTCACAGCCCGTGTGTGATGTTTTAATTTAGTGCTGGGAGAAAGGTAGCACTTTGAGTTTCTTGCTGTGGATAGAAACACCCAACTGGGAGATTTTAAGTGAGGTAGTCCTAATCATGATTCTGCAAAGTCTTAATGAGAACAAAGGGCACTAAAAAATTCATTAAAACCAGCTCAAAGCACACTGGGAAGGAATGGAAGTGAAACTGGTTAAGGCTGGAACCCAGAGGAGAGGGAAAGTAATTAGGAAAGGGCACATGCTTTTAGGTGGAAAGTCTCATGATGATAAGACAGAAATCGAAATGAAATCCTGCCTGGCAATGCACACAAGCTATGGAGGAGGAAATAGACGTGGATATTTGGAATGCTCTCTAAAAGCCTGTGTATAGTATTTAATTAAGATGTCAACAAAATGTTTGCATAATTTACTTGCTTAATTTCTTTGCACTCTGCTCTACAAATGCAATGGTACACAGATATGGACTGCTACTCAACAAGACCGCTTCTCAACAAGCTAGAGATTTTGGCAGCAGTGCCATTGGAAGTTTCTGGATAAAGACTGTAGCACAGCCTTGAGCACAACATCTAGTGGTTAATGTACACTCAGTGTTCCGTATTTGAAGAAGAGATTGTGTAAACCCCCTATGTATGCGTGTGTGCAAACTTCAGAAATATGCAGTAAAGGTTGGGTTGTCAGAATTTGTATGCCTCCCTTTCGTTTTCTATGTAGATGTTCTGACATTCTCTGTAACTATCCATCAAAGTAACTAAAAGCAACTGACTACAAACACCCTAGAAATGCCACAGCAACTATCCAAAACAATCCATCCATCCATTCATCCACCAAGCACAGCTTGTAAAACCTAAATTTCATGCTTTTAGAACTATTTTAAACTTCTTGACAAACTTGACAAACTTTGGTAACACTTTATTTTAAGTTGTCCTTGTTACACGTTACATGTACTAACTATTATAATAACAATAAATTATGCATAATTACATGCAAGTAACCCTAAGCAAAACCCTAACCATATAGTAAGCACATGTCATGTAGTTAATTAATATTACTCAGTACTTAAATGTATAATTACACTGTAACAGGGACACCTTAAAATAAATGTAACCCTAACTTTACTTGTCTGACTTTTACAATGACACTGAATGGACGTGTTTAAATTTAAAGTTCAGAATACTAAAAGAATGTTCACAAATTTATCAAATTTCTGTTATTATTAGATAGAGACAAATGGACAATATACAGCTATATTTGCATGGCAATTACAAAATTGGCACATAAATAGCACTAATGTGCTATTTTTGTAGAAATGGCACTGTAACATGTCAATTACTGCTTTGGGAGGTACCGATTGGGTTTGCAACATGCCAGATGCCACATCTCAAAAGACTATGTATAATTAAAATGATGAGCACGGATATGCAATTGGCTTGCAAATACGCAGTACCAAACCAGGATGAACTAAAAGCTAAATTAAGCTGACAATTGACAAGCACACAGACTGGTATTTTGAGATGGAACTGACTGGAATGGACACATTCTTTCACTTTCATAATATCTGTGCGTTTAACAGAGATATGCATTAGCATTTAAAAAGGGAAACATGGGGGAGAAAAATAATCAAAGTACAAGCTAGAAGACTGCCTAGGGTTAAAAAAGAGGTTTTGTTTTTTTAAAAAGGTGATAATACTGTCTCTATCGAAAACAAATGTTAAGATATGTTGTATATAAACATTGGACCCCACTGACTTACGAGTAAAAAACACTGAAATATGAGTAAATGAAGTTTGATAAAAAATTTGATAAAATTTTGTGATAAAAATTTAGTTTGAATGAGGTATGCTTTACACAGACACCAAATTGCAACTTTTGCCAAAACACTCAATTGAACGGAATTGCTAAACCATAATTTTCAATATGATCTCAAATTGTTTACTTCAAACACTTCCATGTTCAGATTATCTTGGCTTTTAAAAGCAACCTCAATAAATCTGTCCTCCACATTCCCTGTTTCGAAACTGTCCTCTACATTTCTTCATAAAAGATACTTTACAGAGCAAGGAAACATCCAACAGCACACCATCACTGCAATACAGGGCTTTCAAAATGGCATGTTCATCTGTCTGAGAACACCACTGACCTGAAATGCATCAAACAGGAGCTAATACATTCCACATCGTCTTTTGGGCAGGTTGACACAGGAAATGCATTGCACCTCACGTTCAGGATTAAACAGCATGAAAATGTAACCATGCCTTTCAGATATGAGTCAGATCGTAAAAGCAGCTGCTGTGTGACAACCCAGGCTTGTGGGTAGTAACTTTTGGTGAAACGCCAAAGGAAACACACGGCCTTGTGTAAGTTTAAAACAGAATAATAAACAACTTCAGCCTCTCTGGATGGATTTTATCTGGCAGTTGCTTACTCTTTTTCCCTGTTGCAACATTTTGGAAAGAGATGAATCAGAGTTACCTCTGTAAGTATATGTTTAATTCCTCCTGATTTTATTGAGTGTACATTGCATGCATACGAGTTGATGTAACATGAAAATTTAAATCATTTGCCATGTTATTCAATCTCTCTTTCTCTTTGAGAAGAATTCACTTGGCACTCAAAATCCATAAAACATGGCACTAAATGTGTTCAAATTAAACTGTAATATTTAGTCACTGTAATTCTTTTCAGGAAAAATACCCTTCTTTCTATGTGAATTAGGCTTATTATAAACTATATACAGAAAATGCTATTTTTCTGAGACAATATGTGTTGTGTTACTAATGTACATGCACAAACAAACTTTCTTTAAAAAAAAAAGATAATCAAATGATTAAAAAAAGAGCATTATAACTTGGCATATTCACTACCATTCAAGTTTGGTGTCGGTAATATTTTTCTAATGTTTTTGAAAGACGTCACTTGTGCTCACAAAGGCTGCATTTATTAGATCAAAAATACAGTAAAAGCAGAAATAATGTGATTTTTTTTTACAACCTAAAATAACCATTTTCCTTTTTTTATATATATTTTGAAATGTTATTCATTCTTGTGATGGTAAAGCTGAATTTCCAGTCTTCCGTGTCACAAAGACCCGTCAGATCCTTCAGAAACTATACTACTATGTTGATTTGGTGCTCAAGAAACATTTATTTGTGTTATCACAGTTTGTACAGCTTAATATCTTTGTGGAAACTGTGATACATTTCGGTTTCAATGATGAATCAAAAGTTCAAAAGAACGTCTCGGTTACGTATGGTAACCCTCGTTCCCTGAAGGAGGGAACGGAGACGTCACGTCGGATGACCGACGAAATTGGGATCTCGCTTAGAGGGACCAATCTACTTCGAGTGTAAACAGCAAGACCCACATCGTCTTTACAAAGACGTAACGTCAAGTTTGCCACGCAACGTCGTCTTTAAAAAGACGCACCCGAAATTGCTCTTTTAGGGGAAAAAGCTCTTTTAGCGTGCTGAGGCGCACAGGTGAGATGATCATCTGCGACACAAACAGGGGGTAGTGCAGCCTGATGTGTGCAACCCACTCGACACGGGAAACCACCACCGCTGAAGCGCCGTACCGCCAACACGAAGAGCTCTCCAAGAGCGCACTGAACACGTTCAGTCTTCTTTTCTCAGTAGAGTAGTCAGGAGCAGAACGATGTGATCGCTCGGCTCCTCAGCGAAAAGCTGAATATGCGCTGCATCTGCTGCCTACTTATACTCACGCTGTGATCAGCAGCAGCTGGATGCAATAATCGCATGCCAATGTGCATTGGCTCGTTTAGTTTACACTCGAAGTAGATTGGTCCCTCTAAGCGAGATCCCAATTTCGTCGGTCATCCGACGTGACGTCGAGAGTGACCGACTGAAAGGGAACAGTATTTATTTGAAATGAAAATCTTTTGTAAAATTGTCAATGTCTTTACTGTCACTTTCGACCAATTTAATGTTTCCTAGCTGAATAAATGTATAAATCACTCAAATAAATAAATAAAATAAAAAATGTACTGAATCCAAATTTAAATGGTAATGTGCAAATAGTAGTCAAGCATACTGTATTTTAAAGTGTTGAGTCAGGAAATCACGCCAGATTGTAGAAGTCTGCTTAAACCTCCCTATCTGAACATTCACAACCAACTTGTGTGCAAATTGTGTTGAGGTGTTCAGCACATATTCTGTGGATATTGTGCACCTTAAACAGATTTGCATAATTTCTTTATTGAATCAGGCCCGAAAACAGCAAAAACAGTGCATACAAATAAATGGTAATATTAGTGAATACTATTTATTCTTAGTGAATTCCCCCTTCAGTGTCTCACAGTGAAATAAAAAACAAACATTTAACCACCAAAAATCTAATTAATCAAACATAATAACATTTAAAACCTCGCATTAGATCAGATAACCTTACCTCGAATAACCAAAAGGCAAGCATTTGTCTCAATTAATCATAAAAGTGTTTTGTTTATCCATAGCGTTCGCTTTAAAGATTTCCATTCCTCAGCCTAGAAGATCAAACAACATTTCATTTCCTGCCACTGCTCCTCCTGAGCACCAGAATTTTGACTATTTCCTCAGGTCTGAAATTAATTGTCGAAGCCCTGCTATACTCTATGAAGGATTAATGAACTTGCCGTATCCTCTTGTTCAACTGAAGATCCAGTAGATTCAGCTGGCCCAATTAAGCCCCATTAAACCAAACATGCTTATGGTCACTTTTAATTTGCTCCTCACCATTCCACATAATTAAGAGTGCGTGTTAGACCTGGGCCTCTCAAAAGGTGAAGAGAACAGCACAGAGAGTAAGTCCTGGAGCATGAGGGCCAGTTGTGCTTTTCAAAGGCTGTCTAAACCCAACGTCTCTCCGGGTGCCTCCACATGAGTTCAGAGCTTTTGAGATTTGGCTTCTTGATAATATTAACTCTCCTCCCACTATTTCTCCATCACTCAGGCCTCCCTCCTCCCGTACTGCACCAATCAAACCATGTGGAGTAAATGGATAAACTGCTGCAGGAAACTGGGCCTGTAAGTGTTCGTGTTTAATTTAAGGGCCGTCAATGACTTTGCATGGTGACCTTTAGGTTGAGCTGACCACAGTGCTCTTTTAATTAGAGGAACCTTCAAGGGTCTTTGTATGTAACAAGATAGAAATTCTGCTGTGCTGTATTTCACAGGATTTGTGCTTTTATTAAATTAGACTTGATGATTGGATAGTGTAACTGCAGTCCATTTAAGACCTACAGTACAAAGACAATTTCAGACAAATACTGGACATACAGTTTATGCTATCAATAGTAAAACAAACAAAATCTTTAAAGGTATAGTAAAACTAAAAATATTTAAAATATATTTTGGAAAAAAATGTCTGTTCTGTTTTGTTTTTGTTTGTTTGTTTGTTTTTGTTTTTTTTTTGGGGGGG
>NW_015658063.1:547629-570774 GCF_001515625.1 Sinocyclocheilus rhinocerous | reverse complement strand
AGAAGATCAAACAACATTTCATTCCCTGCCACTGCTCCTCCTGAGCACCAGAATTTTGACTATTTCCTCAGGTCTGAAATTAATTGTCGAAGCCCTGCTATACTCTATGAAGGATTAATGAACTTGCCGTATCCTCCTTTTGTTCAACTGAAGATCCAGTAGATTCAGCTGGCCCAATTAAGCCCCATTAAACCAAACATGCTTATGGTCACTTTTAATTTGCTCCTCACCATTCCACATAATTAAGAGTGCGTGTTAGACCTGGGCCTCTCAAAAGGTGAAGAGAACAGCACAGAGAGTAAGTCCTGGATACAAGAAAAGTCAATGGGGTTTTCAGCGTTCTTCCTTTTATGTATTTAATTTAATTATTTGTATTTATTTTATTTTTCTTTTATTTAATTCGGGGTGTTCCACAAAAGAAAGAAGTGCACACAGGTTTGGAATGACATGAGGGTGAGTAGATGGTGACAGAATTTTCATTTTTGGGTGAACTATCCCTTTTAACTTTACTAAATATAAACTGTTTATTAGAGCCTATGTGGAGTTAAATTGTTCTCTAAAATAGATGGTTTCAAACAATTATATATTTATGCTATATAAGTTGCTTGGCTAAATAAATAAATAATTCTACATTAAGAGTTACAGGCTAATAAAATAAAATACTTGGTGGAAAGAATTCAATTCACTTTAATTGCTAGCACAATTGATATTGTTCCAAAGCAGCTTGAAAACAAATGTTGGCAGTTCCAACAAAAACAATTCCCTAGCATTTAATAGGTGAGAAAGAAACTTTGGACAAGCCATGAATCGATTAAAAGTGAAGGCCATCTTCTTGCGCTGGCACGTATTAAACATATTTATACGTCATACTGGTAAAGGCATACATAAATGTTACATCTAAATAGTTTATAGTGATTATCGATTAATAGAATATTTAGTGAGTATTAGAGTTTTATCATATTAGTATTCCCACCATTATAAAAAAAGCCATATGGCACTTTCAGTCAGAGACGTGCCGGGGTGGGTAGAGCACATGCTACGACTTGTAATTTCTTGATTCTATCCTTCTCTGTTTTCCTTATCATATCCTGTCACCTCACCACTGTCCTGTCAATATAATTGGCAAAAGCTCCAAAATAAAATAAATAAGCCAGTGGAGGATATGTGTTATGGTTAACAGTTAACTCCACTTTCCAAACAAGCTAAACAACACCCCTTAAGCCTGTTAAGATCACTGTAACAGCAGGCTCCAGTGACGTATAACTCATATTTCTGAACTGCACATAGGAATTTTTGATTTAATAAATCCAAGAGAAAGATAAAGATGAAATTCAATAGCACATTCCACATTATCAGCACAATATTGCTATTAAAAATGGGGAAAAAAAGTCATCTGTCATCCTTAGCACTGGTAAAATCAAGCATATTGTAAAACATCACCTGAAGGAAGCCTTAAGGACCTGTCCTGATGTAATCTCTTTGGTGTGGTTATTGTAGCCGTAGAAGAGGTCCCCAAACACAGTCTGGTTGGCTGGGATGTCAGCTGTGTCCCCACAGTCCACTCCCTCAGTGCAGGCTTCTGACAGCGGCTGACATGAGCGGCCGTCTGCTCCTCTCTTATAATCTTCAATACATCTACAAACATATGGCAATGAGAAAAGGATATGAGCTAAAGGAAGAGAGGAAAGGAGAGTATGTCTGCCAGTGTAAGATAATGCTTGCCACTATCAGTCAAGATACACCAAATTATTCTTTATGATACTTTTTTCATCATTTTAGAAAATTGGTAAAGTCATCAAAAACGATAAAATCATACAAATGAGAATATGGGAACTATTCAGTGACCAACAAATGTCAATTAGGCTTCTTCTAACATCCAGTATACAGTACATTGTCAATAAAGCAGGTCACGTGAATTCATTGTTGACCTGACTGTACACGATACTGGTGATGAGTGATTTTCCATTATTTATTTATTTATTTAAATAAATGTAGAAATAAAAATTAGATCATGTTTATATATTATGCATTATATATGCCTATATTGAATTAGGATTATGGGCTATTATGAATTAAATGAATCAGTTATCAATTGAAATCAAATCATGCTTTTAAATTAACTAATTATTATATGTAACGTGTAACCATGAATATGCATTATGATATGCATTGTAAAAAAATGAGTTTTCGAAGTTGTAAATAAAACAAAAAGAAAATACTGTTTCAGCATTTCAAAATTTCTCGCTCAATTCAGTGAGATACTTGCTATTTATTTGAAATTATTTCTAAAATTTTCTAGCAGTTTCTGAGTGAAAATTGTTTCACCACCAATTTTTGTTTCAGTGCATTGCAACTAATTAAATAAAAAGGCTCAAAATATTACATTATATTAAGTAAGGAATCATAAGTACATTATGAATGCATTAGGATTAATAGTTTTTATTTTTCCCCTAAATCATAAAGACATCACTTCACGAAACAGAGCAATGTGTAGTACTAGTTCAGCATTCAAAATAGAGGTACAGGTAATGATCTCACAGCGTAGCATCTGTCATGAATTTAAGGTTTGCAATTCTTTTTATTTACTGCAAAACAGTATCATTGTAATAGCGTGGCAGCTCACAGGAGTCGTTTATATTTATGTGACTTTGAAACTTAGCTGTCACGTCTGCTCTGTACTACACAAGCAACCGAGAGAAAGAAGTGTCAGGGCTTAAACGCTCAGTTTCACTTCTCTTGGTAACACACTACAGTTTTACAGGAAACTGTCATCAGCATAGGTGAGACATCCTCTCGGTTGCACATCCATAGCACAGACAACGATTTAAGTGGCTTCAGATTGCCTGTCACATTATCAGGTTCTCCAGAGAAAAAGAGAATTATGCACATTTGGCAACTTTAGTCGAAGCGACATGCCTATAACAGCGAATGATCTCTGAGACTCTGAATAGGTCAGGAAAAAGGTTGTGTTAGCAGGGAAGAAGATGTAAGACAGTGGCTATTTATTCTACCTGGCTCATATTCTCTACAGCTGACACATGAAAGTCTGGAAGTTGAAAGAATGGTTAGTGTTGTGTGATGCATGTGATGTCATGTCAGAGTAAAAGCAATTTCACCAAGACATGACAGGACACAGAAATGGCATTTGAGTTGAGTTCCCTTTAAAAAGAATAATATATACACTAACATTTTTTTTTTCTTTTTTGAAATGAGGAAGAAATTAATACTTTTATTCAGCAAGGATGCACAAAATTGATCAAAAGTGACAGTAAAAACTGTTTTCAACATTGATAATACTAAGAAATGTTTCATGATCACCAAATCAGGATATTAGAATGATTTCTGAAGGATCATGTGACACTGAAGACTGGAGTAATGATACTGAAAATTCAGCTTTGCCATCACAGGAATGAACACATTTTCACATTTTAAAAATATACTAAAATAGAAAACAGTCATTTTAAATTATAATAATATTTTATATTATTGCAGTTTTTGCTGTATTTTTGATTAAATAAATAATGCAGCCTTGGTCAGTATAAGAGACTTAAAAATAATTTAAAAAATCTTACTGACCCCAGACTTGAGAAACAGCAAATCCTTTTTTTTTAGCACTGGACAAAATATATATATATATATATATATTTTTTTTTTTTTGGCAAGCTACGGTTTCAGCTTGCATATCTTACCAAGCACATTTTTACTGGTAAATATGTGATGACATTAGCATGTTTCATTAAGATCAGGCTTGCCAGTTTTTAATTTGAAGTCATGTTCATGCTCAATTTAAATAAACATATAGACAGAAATGTGTGAACAGGTAAAAAGTGTGGCAATTCACACTCAGACACAAACAGCCACCATGGACTAAGAAAGAATGCGGAAAAAAGAGTCACTGTGAGGTGCTGTGTGTGAACAGCATGAATAATCAGCTGAACTAACCATGATGCACTAACTGTGAATTTCTGATAATTATTCAACAGAAAACATCAGAAAGTCTTCAAAAATAGCAGGTGTAAATACCAGCACATACCCTGCTGTTTTAAAAAAGCATGAAAGAAAAAACATGGTTGAGAAAGCCCTGTTAACATGTCCAGATCTAGTTATCATACAGTCTGTATGTGTGTGTAGTGTGTGTAATCTCACCCGCAGAACATCAGGATGTTGTAGAGAGTAGGGTCCTCCTCCAGAGGTGCCAGCTGCTGAAGGCACAGCTGTTCGCAGCCCCCATTAAAGCCGTCAGAGCAGTCAATGCCAATGTGGTGGTCATAGCAACCGGTGCCATCCTTCATCGGGCTCAAACCAGGAGGACACTGGGGGAAAAATAAATAAATAAAAATGACTTTTAAACATTCTCTGATCTGTCATAATACCCCTTTATCTTTGGTATGTGGCAATTTCAGCATGCATGGCTGCATCACAGCCATATGCAATAATAAATAAGCTGCTAATGCATGTGTTACAGTGTGTTGTACTATTGTGTGTTTGGGTTTCCATGTTAAATTGTGCTTAAGATTTGAAATCTTGTTTTTGCTAGTAGTGTTTTTAAAAAGCAGTATAAAAAGTCCTGAATGTTTTGTTGAGTGTTTCAGCTACTGTAATATACAGTAGAACCCCCAGTTTACCATTATCAAAAGAAAAAAGAGCCAATCTGAGGTTGCTCAAATCTTTGTATTCAACAGATACAGTATATAGTGACAGAAACGTTCCTGTGGAGGAAAGACAAAAAAAAAAATAATAATAATAAAAAAAAAACCCAGGACATATTGCAGGCTGGTCTAAAACCTTCATCACTCAATCACCCACAATGCCACTGACAGCCACTAATGTTAAAAAACCTTTCAACCAAAAAAAAAACGGGGAAAATCTCAAAAAGTGTTACAACAAATAATCATTGGTGGAACATAAAGTTTTCCAATATTAATAAAATTTCAGGAGTACCATTAGACATGATGTAAAGTAGGTAGTAGAACAGATATACTGTAAGTCTACACTGTAAAGAAAAAAAAAAAACATCTCAAAGTTGTAAATAAAACTAAATACAAGATTATTGCAGTATGTTTTACAAGAAAATACAATTTGAGTCTTTCTACTTCAGAATTCCATGTTTAATTTAATGTGTTACTTGACATTTCTTTGTGATTATTTGTGAAATTTACTATTGTGTTTTCGCAAACGACAACGGTGTAACAGTTCTATGCCATGGCGAAAGTTCGAGCAAAGCATTCTAACTGTTCTGTCTTTGGCTGCACTGATGAGCACAGCACACAGTTTAGAGTCCCAGCCTCAGAGGAGACACGAGAGCAGTGGATTTACCGATTTATTTACTGAATTACGCTGCTGCCACCCAGATCTAATATAAACATGCAATTTCTTTCCCAGCTGTTTACCTTCACAGACATAACCGACTGTTTTTGTAACTTGTGTGTTCTAAACATAAACTTGTGCATTTGACAGTTTAAGCGCAATAAGACATGAAAGAGAACTTAGTTTATTACTCACATACTGTGTGACAGCTGCTTTCTGTGTGTTTGCTTCGGATGTGTGCGCTCAGAAAACCATATATCAGAAGTTTAAATTAATATGGTTTAAAAAGCATGATTTCAGCACTATAGACATGATAATCAAAACCAAACAGACGTTGTTGTTGTTGTTTTTTTTAGCAGAGTATCTGAGGTACGAGCTGTAAAAGCACAACCCTATTCTGGAAAAGGTGCGGGGAGCAACAGCTCATTTGCATTTAAAGAGACATGCTCAAAAACAATCAAATAGGCATTTTCAAAATGATATAATAAATGATCTGTGGGGTATTTTGAGCTGAAACTTCACAGACACATTCTAGGGACATCTGAGCATTATATTACATTTTGTAAAAAGGGGCATAATAGGTTTCCTTTAAAAATAACATTCCCTAACACTGAAGTTACACTACCTTCTCAACTCCATGCCTGTTATCAGTCTTTTCCCCAAGCTAGTGATGCCACGTTCACATAATATTTTCTGTCAGCTTTTGGCTTCAAAGGGGATTTGACAGGTTGATTTTTACCTGCCTGGAAAATGGGATAAAATGTGCCTAAAAGTTATAAGCTTCATGTCATGTCATTTCTTGTGGCAGGTGCCCATACTGTAGATTCAAGATGGTTACATGAAACATGCCTGCAACTGTTCAGAAATGCTTCCTAGGAATCCATATTTTGTAACGAGAAAGCAAAACAATTGAATTTCTCCAGTATTTTGAGTGAAATTTCTACAAAAGAACAATCTTCTCTACAATTAGTCATTCTCTATTCGAAAATCATTAAAATTAGGTTGAAAGGGCATAATTTTCGCTCCCAGTGGGTGTTGATTCAAGCATCAAGCAGCTTTTATAATAAAATGCATTAAGAGAGAGTAAAATTGTATAGCTCCTTAACAAAATGAAACTAAAGACTATTTTTCCTATCTTATAATTAAATTGCTAAAACTTTTAGGCTATTAATACAAGGTTTTTGAGAGTAAAAAAAAAAAAAGGAAAATGACAAATAAGTCCATCACAGCATGATATACCCTTCACCATCTCGCTTCCCCAGTTCCTTCAGTGGCAGGTTAGGTGTAAAACACACATTTTCTGACCACCACCTTTTCACTTGACCTCATTCGTATTAGGGATCAAAGCCCAGATGTTGGTAATGCATCTTAGTAGCACATCTTGTCCCTGGATGCATCCGTATTGATTTTGTCAGTTAGCTACAGCTGACAAGACACCTGATTTATTACCAGCAATGTAGAGAGCGCAGGGCACCGAGTCTCTTAACTCATCTGTGGCAGATTCCTTAAATCACAAAGTCCCAGTTTGATCAGCTGAACAGAGGACATTATTGAGGAAAGGGGAGGGTTGTTAGACAGAAAGCAAATTTTTCACATCATTTAACTGCTCGTCCTCATTTGACATTATGACAGTGCTTTAAAGGGGTGCTACGGAAGATTTTTTTTTTTTTTAAATAAAAAGAATAATTATTCAGTATTTTATTTTATTATTTAATTTTTTGCTTCTAAGCTCGGCAGACTAGAAAAAAAAGCAATAAAGTTAAAATTTAAAAAAGTTAAAAAGCAATAAGTTGTGATGTTATCAATATATATTATTATTATAATATATATTGATAATATATATCAAATATATTTATTTGATATATATCAAATAAATATAGTTTTGTACGTCAAGGGGCAACAAAATAAAATATTGTATGTAAATATATTTTAACATCTACATTGGTCATATGCTATTTGTATATATTAAAACATTTAAAATATACATCTTGCCAAATGAGCAATGTCTTTCATTGACACTTCACTGCATATAAAAACCATGCCACAAGATTTTTGTACATTTGTACATTTTCTTCAACAGCCTTTTTAGTGGGCTAAAATGTGAAATGCCTCAGTGCCAGCTGAGGTCAAATACATATTTATGGTGATTAATTCTACCTTCTATTGCACTGTTTTTTTTGTGACCATGGATTTAAAAAGAATGGATGAGTCAAAGCATTAGTGTGAGGAAATGGGCAATTTATAATAATTATTTAAAATGCACTTCTCAAATTTGAAGACAATGACTTACCAAGGAATGTGTACATGAAAACGGCTGGAACATAGCTTGTCCAATGCAATAATAATAATAATAATAATAATAATAATAAAAATACATTTAAAAATCAGCACATTTTTTTGTCAGTCTCACAGTGAATAATGCCATTCCTGAGCCAAAGTTCAATATTATTGCAGTCTTCACGTATTTCGCGTCTTGCAAAAATGTGCCCCCAGGTACGTATTTGCCATGAGACCGGGTATCTTCTATCTGAGCTCAAAGCATCCTTGATTGAAAAGCACTTTGTAGCACAGAGGACATGGTGAGACAGTTAATGATGCCAGAGAAGTCGTGAAGGTTTTAAACTCAAGATAAACTGAAAAAGCCCTGAACTACTGAGCCTATTAATCTCGTTTCCAAATGGGGATCTAGTCCCACAGCTTTCCAAAGCTTAAGAGAATTGCCCATGAGATTTTGTCATATAGGAACAAATCCCTTTCAGACTGTCGGATAAGCTATGCAAATCTAAAAACTGCCAAAAAGCCAGAAAAAAGGTAGAAAAATCATAGTTGCAGATGAAAACAGCTGTATTAGTGTTCTAAACATGAAACCATAGACATATTGTTGATTATATATAATACAGTCAGACATGCACCGCATCTGTAAAGCTGAAAACTGACATGAACAGTTGCTATAGAAACATCAGATCACAGAGAGAGAGAGAGAGAGAGAGAGAGAGAGAATAAAATTCAACATTAACTGGGCTGAACTGTGCCAGTGTGGAAGACTGTCAGGTGCTTTGTTTCTTGACACATAAAACCATGCAGAAAACCACAAGGAATCAAATTTACTGACATACTTTGCAAGTCCATTGATAGAATATGCAAAAAAAACAAAAAAAAAAGTGTTATTTTCACCCTGATAATAAAACAACAGATTGCCATTATTTTTAACAGTTTTGCACTGCACGCTGACTGTTACAACAAAGCAATCAGCAAATCAGTGTAATTACAATTATTAAGCTTAAATTAAATTTCAGAAGTTTAAATCAAACCAGTTTTCAAAGAGCCAAAACTACAGCAGCAATTATTTGTACTAATGACACTACATTTAATTAATGACAAAGTTAACAAATTATTTAACAAATTAGTGTTGCCTTCCTGGCAAGTTTTTTTTGCAAATATAATTTTTCTTGGGATTCAGTATGCCAATGGTCAAGCTTAATTTTTCCGTCATATTATAAATATTGCTTTAGGGACTGTAGCTTGGTACATTCGCATAGCCAAGTATTCCTGCTGGCCTTGACTGTCCCTCTATATCAGATAGCAACAGAGATGGACACAGTCCTTTAAAGCCACCTTTTGATCCTGGAAGGAAAAGAAGGAGAAAAAAAAAACAGTGGCGTTTCCTCCCTGCTGCGCATCTGGATCACTCCCACCGAGTTTGCACTCAGGAGACCTTTGCCAAGTATTGACCAGTAACTCAGAAGTGCTTAACAGCCAGAACAAGATAGGAGACAGAACAGCTTTTGGGGAGATTGTGAGCAGGCTGTCAAAGAGAGATGGAATGCATCAGTAAGAAACAGAGAACTCTACCTCCAGTGGATGACTTCAACTTAAACTTGCTCTCAGCAGTCAGGTTATACTGTAATACTTCTTTATACTGAAACACTTTTGAAATATATATATATTTTTTAATAAACAATCTGAAAATGCTCCGCACCTCCTCAACTAGGATAATTTCAAACGTTTCAAATAATAGCAAGTAGTAATATATAATTAATAGTAAAATTAATAGTAAAATGATTTGTAAATATTTCTACTAATAATAATAATTATTTTGAATATTAATGATGCTACCATTCTCTAAAGTGTGTGTATATATGGTAACACTTTAGTATAGGGACCAATTCTCACTAACTATTATGCTTATTAGCATGCCTATTAATAACATATTGGCTGTTTATTAGTACTACTAACTATTAATAATCAGTAAATTAGTAGTTTATTGAGACAAAAGTTGTAGTTAATGGAGAAATATATATAAACAGTTTTAAAATGTACAGTATGTCTTTATTATTTATTTATTTATCTAAAAATACATATGTAAAATATGTGGTGGGAAAAATAATAGGTGTTTTTTCAATGTATGCTTCAGACATGGGTCACGACGAGGCGTTCCCCATAGCGACCCCTAGAGGATGCAGTGTCTCGTTCCCTACTCAGGGAACCATGGTTACATAAGTAACCTGAGACGTTTTTCAATTCAATTTTATTTATTTATTTATTTTTTATTAATGAAGAGTTTTGCATTAAACCGGCATAGCATTGAAATTCATTGCCATTCTGATATTATACACTACTAACACATACATTCACATAATTCATTCACATACAGACAGCTACTGTACCAGCATCTGTCAGCAACATCAAAAAGTCTCTGTTGAACACGCCTGGCTGGCTCGCTTAGATCTAGAGAGGAGCCAATTTGTTTTTCATGTGGATGGCTGGATTGATGACGGGCACCCCTCTGTGTCCCACAAAAGCACTCAACACCTAGTGTGCTGGAGGGAAAGGAACTAATTAATCACATCATCATTTAGCGATTATCAGAGTATCTCCAAACTAGTGCGCTGTTCCCCTCCCCAGGAGTGCCATACATCAGCTAGACAGAGCAGATCGGAACGAGCCCGCTCACGCAGACTGCGATATTAAAACACAGAAGCAGCAGTAGCACTGCTGTCCTCAGACAAGGTGTTAATTGATTAGGGGGGGAATGAGGCTCTCTGGGGGGCCCGTAGCGAGCTCTTATGATTGGACAGATTGAAGCATCATTTTTATAGCTTCAGTCATCTGTTAATTACAAAACATCAAGATACGGGCTCAACAGAAGGGTATGTTATGATTAAGAAGAGCAGGATGAATTTAGAGTTGAAATGTCTGTAAAATATTGAGAAGGCCATAACATCTGTTTCATTAACAGCAGGTTTGGTGCTGTCCATCCAGCTTTACCTGAAGGAAAAATAAGTGCTCGCAAGGAAGCAGAATAATATACGAAAATAGAGACAAGACAGAAGAGATCAATCAATCACAATTCAGTATGCAAATACAAGTAAGAAAGAAGACTCAGCAGAATTTTGTGGTGCAATGACCTCATCAGTCAATCATTTCCTGACTCCTCCCCCTCATCAATTCTTGTCAACCTACACTGACCTATGAATACCTCCCCCAAATTATGTTTTGGTTTTAATGCATGCTTGCAAATACTATTAGAAAACATGCTAATGTAATTCTTTTGATTTCGCAGTTCCATCACCGTGGGGGCATAAATTAGTCTTTACAATTTATTTACTTTAGCCTCTCACGAGTATAACAAGAAACAGAAACTCATTAAATTACTGTGTACTGTTTAATATAATCTACAAATATGATGCAAGGGTCATTTTATGCTTGCATCAAAACAGACATAAGATATTTACGAATACATTCACATTCGTAAGAGCTGTATTTATTAGGACAAAATAAAACATTACATCAGATTGAAAATAACAGATAACTTTATAAACTTTAAAATTATTATAGTATGCTTGTCAGCAGTGCACTACACTGTAACCCTTTTTGATCTGACAACCCTGATTTTGCTCCTATGATTTTTCCACATTGAATACAAAAAAGTATGGTGACCACTGACTGTCAAGTTCAGTTGCAGTTTTGTTTGGTTTATTAAAATATACATATATTAAGTCAGGAGTTTAACTCTGCGCTAGAATAACAAGTATTGCACTGATTTAAAGAAATGTTAAGTTGGTAAAACAAACAAAACAAAGCAAACAAACAAACAAAAAAACAAAAACAAAACAAAAAAACTTACCTAAACAACAAAACAAAACAAATACCAAACCAAACAGAACAAAACAAATACCAAACCAAACAGAACAGAACGATGCATGGCACCCATTGTCATTCAGTATTCAGAAAATACAATCAAAGCAAATATCTCTCAAATGAAACATCACAATGAACAGGAATGGTTATCTAATAAGGTTCGTGTTAGACATGTACCTGCACAAACCCTGATTCGCATGTTCATAAACATGAGCAGGAGATAATGAATGAAGTGAGTGTCAGAAAGATGGATGAGACACAGCACTTTTCATAAACCCTGGCTGAAACAATCCTCCTATCAGCAGGGCCAGCCAAACACACTAATCACGGCGCATGCCAGAGTGAGAAATCAAACACTTTAAGCGTACCTCAGCCAGATGGTGAGTGAAATCAGAGCCCCTGGCTCATTTCATGGCTGCTTAACAGCCACAAGCGAGGACGAGAAAGTGAGTGTGATGTAAAAGAAAAAGAAATGGAAGAAACAAATACGATTTTTCATGGTAAGTGACAAACTCCTTCGGCAGACAAGGAAGCCCTAACATATAAAAGTACTTTTTTTTTTTTTTTTTTTTAGAAATTGAGAACAAGAGGGTGTTCTTTCTTCAAATTTGTATAAACATTGTAAAGTTTATGGCGATACAGGCGTCAAAATGGCTTTTTGTTTTGAGTCTATGACAGTATGTAAACAACTAAACAGAGAAGTCTGCATCAATACAGAGATTACAAGACAGCTGAAAGAGACAAGAAAAGGGATGGATTACAAAGGGTGACAGACAAAAAAAAAAAATGGAGCTGTCGGATTAATATTAAAAATGTGTAATTAAATCATGAAAAAATTGTTATTAGTTATTCAATTATCAATGCTGAAATATAACTATATGATATACTATAAATATAAAACTAACGATATATGGACTTCTAAAGTCTTAGGCAAATTAATAAAAAATAAATAATAATAACATTTTGAATTAATAAATTAATTCTCTTCATTTGGGGGATTTTCTCAATTTTTACTACTATATACACATTTGTTTTATTATTATTTTTTTTTATTCACAACCCTAAAAATAAGACAGGCAATGACAACTCACCACACAGCCAGTGGAGTCCAATTTGCGATCAGAGATGCAACGGAAATTTCGACTGCAGCCTCCATTGTCTTTTGAGCAGTCGCGCACCGGGCCAAAAGAGTCGAGCAGCACTTCTAGACTGTCAAAGGACGAAGAAATCATCAGCTCCTCCCTGATGAACAATGATGCAGAGAAAACTCAGTTAGTAATGGCAGGTCAATACTGCAAACAACCTCTAGCATCTTTAGCCGTCATTAGGACAATATGTAATTATAATCTGCTTGTTTATTATATTATATTATATTATATTCACTTTATCCAATACATAAAAATGTCAAGAACTGGATATCAAAGAGGCAAGTAACGTAATGCTAAAACTGACTTTTGTGTCTTCTCTACACTACCATAAATCCAGCTAACGGGAAAAGCTTTCCAAAGCAGCAAAAGTAAACAACAGCACTGAAGGCTAAACCTTGAACAGATGAACTCCATTGCTCTGACCTTGGTTTTAGCTGTGTGGCTGAAAAATTGTATTGGGTTATATTTATTTATTTTTATTTTTTTCCCCTTTCTAGAGCACTTGAAACATCCAAATATTTATCATTACTATGAAATATGAATGGGCAGTGGTCATGATGAAGGAGCAAACCAGTGACCTTTTATTGTCTAATATATTTTAAGAGTGTGAAATCACCAGGCTGCTGGAGAAGTGGAGTGCTGTGATAAATGGATTCATAGTTCTGCTACTGTGATTTCAGCTTCAAGACAGAAATACTGCCTTTACGTTCCAAGTTTTGTCTTTCCTATTTTTCTGTTATGAAGTGGCCGATGAATCCTGTCTCAATGCCAAGTGGAGACACGGTCTGTCAGTGTTTAAAAATTATGCAAATGACAATCAAATAAGTGCACGCATAAATATAAAAACAGAGAAACAGAGAAAAAAAGGAATTAGAGGCTACACTTTCAGATCATGCATTCAGGCATGTCCTGAAAACTTAAAGAAAGAAAAAAAATAAAAATAAAAATCAGTTTAAAAAGAAATAGTTTTTCATGACCACTTTCCACTTCTCTCCACCATTAGGATTTAACTGTCTGTCGTTGCTGCTGTTAGTTTTCTTAATCCTTCAGATTCACAAAACAGTCTGTGATGAAATGCGTCACTTGTAATGTTGAGGTCAGAATGGAACGTCTGGGGACATTGTTAAAAATAAAGAAGGGAATAAAAGTATCTATCCTGCTAAAACGATAAAGGATTCCTCATATTTAAAAAGAAATTAATAAATTAAAACACAAGCATCACACATTTCACAGTGAACTATAATCACTGGAGAGTCTCAGTAAATGTCGACCTTACTTAATAAAAAAACACTGCAGTTCTCACCTCAGGTTCCCTCTCACCAATCTTAGCATAATACTACTAGTGCAAGAGAAGGCAGACCTTTTAAAGCCATGATGTTATGGTCGTTAGGGGAAGATGTTATCGTAATAAGGCAGAATATATAATGACTCCCGTTCCACGGTAATGAGGGCACTTTGAACAAATTGAGACAAATCTACCTCTGTGAACAAAGGATCTCAATTGGCAGGGCTTAGAACAGAAAGTCTGTGGAAGCTCTAATTAGTAGCTTAACTCCAAATAAAAGCAAGTATTTTCAGACTAGACACTGAACACTTCTTTTCAACAGCAGCAAGAAGTAATTAAAATTAACCTTCACTTAAGACTGTAATAAAGAAGGCCATCCAAGTAATAGAAGATTCACTCTGTGACAAATGTGATACATAATACTTTTTAATCAAAAGCTAAGACACTAATCAGTCATTATCTCTGATATAGTCCTAAAACCTTCATTGTAACTGGAGACGTTGCAGTCAGCTTTGCATAATAATAATAATAATAATAATAATAATAATAATGATAACACGTTAGTTTTGCTTTTGTATAACAGCTTAATAAACAAGAAGTTGATATTGAGTAACTTACATTTTAGACACAATATTGCTTTGTCCATTTTTCCTCCACCAACAAAAATAGTTCCAAAGTCACAGCAGAGCTGCTTTGCCTAAATAAATCAACACGTTTGAATGAATTGGTTGAGTGAATAATTCAATGATTAATTTGTTCCTATAGTAAATGATTTGGTGTTACTAATGAATCATTTCATTGAATGAATCAATGACTCACTAATTAAGGCAGTCACCCGTTTCATTCCTGAATGAATCACGGTGTTCGAATGAATCGGCTGACCTAATGATTCTCTGACTCACTCTTAAAGAGTCACATGTCGACACCTACTGGTGTAACTAAACTATGTAACCTGCAGAAAGAATCACTGAAAAATTGTCAGCATTAGCCAGACTGATATTCTGTCAGTTGATGTACTTTACATCAACTGTACATTAGTGTGTCAGTTGTGTCATTGTACATTACATTTTAATTTAGTTTTAGACACACATTTCAAACAATACTTGGCAGGCCCCCTGTGGTCTTGCTGCAGACCACCTATCTTCACAGAACCCTGGTGAACAATCCTGCTGAAACATAAATGCAATGACATTCCAAACATCTCCTTTATAGACACCAATACATAGTCTACTCTACACTGTATTCTCTCTAAACTGATTGTTCTGTGCAGTTCCAAGATTGCTTTTCCTTGGATCAGATTATGCTGCTGGGAGTAGAAGCGGTGTACTGGTTCACTTGCACAACGGTAGTGAAATGTGTTTGCTGTGCTCGAAATGAACAAATATGTACTGTGTGATGTACGAAGTCGACAGCTATGGTAATTTTCCAAACAAGCAGGCTCTGGCTAGCGCGGGGAACTGCAATCCACAGACATTCAAAATATCATAAAAACGTGTTATTATACTAATATTTAATTCTCTAAGGAATAATTACAGCTTTAACAGTGGTCAAAGATGATCAGTGCAAGTAATGATGCTTAAATATAGAATTTCCCTCTACTTTCACAAGTAGGCTATGCCAAGTCAATAAATTCTAGCCAGCCAAATTATTTAATATCTCATATTAACGGTGTCGCTGAGGTTATAAATTCCTTTTTTTCTTCTTTAGGGTTAATGGTACCCCTTTGGGTTTTACATATATGACTCAATTAAATAGTCCTTAAATGGGATAGTTCACCCAGAAATGAAAATTATTTCAACAATTACTTTCATCAGTTCATCTAATGTTACCCCAGATAGGGGTAGGGATACTTCTTATATATCCTGCAGAAGAAAGTAAATGACGACATTTTCATATTTGGGTGAACTGTTCCTTTAAAGATCAGGCAGTATACATTATCTCTTTGACGAATGTTTATTACCATGGTAAGAGTTACTTCGAAATATTCCAGTGCTCTGAAAACACTTGGAACTGAGGCAATATTCAGCAAGCCCAGGGACAGGGGACCACATGGCCTGCCAAATTTTGTACGGTGGACCCTGCGAAGCTAGCCACTCTGCGGGAGATCAGTAGGACACACTTAAAGGACCTTTCAAAGGAATACAAATTAAGATAGAGCAAAGAAAATTTTACTTTTCGCCACATATATATTGGTATTTATATATAAATAACACCTCCATGAACATGTCTTTTAAAAAACACAAATAAGAGAAAATATAGCAGCCAAATGAAAAACCATAAAAAAAAACAAATTAATTGTGTGTGTACAGTATGCAAGTGTGTGTGTGTGTGTTATATGGACAGTAAGTTAATTAGAGACAGAAATTACTAACTAGATTCAACTTTAACAGCAAGGTCTCTTTTAATTAACATCAGACAGTGATTTTTTTCCTGAGGATAACAGCAGCATGTTTTATAGGTTATTTCCAACTTTATTATTATTATTATTAACAAAACCATATCTATAATTGAATTTCCAAAAGTAACTTTTCCATTTTACTGCCTTTAAGGCCCTGAGCACTGAAATATTTAAAAGTTCCTTTAAGCACCAGCTACCATGATAATTCAGTGAGAGGCTAATCACAAACTGAATCAATTTTGGGTTAAAAACAAATTAATCAAATCAGCATGTGCCCTTTGGCAATGCATTCAAAGCCCCTGCAAGGTCTGGATAATGTCAAGCCACATCAATTTTGAGGCTTTACAAAAATAAATAAATAAACACAAAAATACAAGTTACCTCCTTTGGTTGGATATTTTAATGAGTTGCACTTCAATAAAGGGGCTCAGTGGAATCCTTTACTAGTAAATCATCCTCATATTTGACAACTCGCAAGAAGTGCCATTCAAACATTACATTTTACATTTATGCATTTAGCAGACACTTTTATCCAAAGCGACTTTGCCAAATTTTGTACGGTGGACCCTGCGAAGCTAGCCACTCTGCGGGAGATCAGTAGGACACACTTAAAGGACCTTTCAAAGGAATACAAATTAAGATAGAGCAAAGAAAATTTTACTTTTCGCCACATATATATTGGTATTTATATATAAATAACACCTCCATGAACATGTCTTTTAAAAAACACAAATAAGAGAAAATATAGCAGCCAAATGAAAAACCATAAAAAAAAACAAATTAATTGTGTGTGTACAGTATGCAAGTGTGTGTGTGTGTGTTATATGGACAGTAAGTTAATTAGAGACAGAAATTACTAACTAGATTCAACTTTAACAGCAAGGTCTCTTTTAATTAACATCAGACAGTGATTTTTTTCCTGAGGATAACAGCAGCATGTTTTATAGGTTATTTCCAACTTTATTATTATTATTATTAACAAAACCATATCTATAATTGAATTTCCAAAAGTAACTTTTCCATTTTACTGCCTTTAAGGCCCTGAGCACTGAAATATTTAAAAGTTCCTTTAAGCACCAGCTACCATGATAATTCAGTGAGAGGCTAATCACAAACTGAATCAATTTTGGGTTAAAAACAAATTAATCAAATCAGCATGTGCCCTTTGGCAATGCATTCAAAGCCCCTGCAAGGTCTGGATAATGTCAAGCCACATCAATTTTGAGGCTTTACAAAAATAAATAAATAAACACAAAAATACAAGTTACCTCCTTTGGTTGGATATTTTAATGAGTTGCACTTCAATAAAGGGGCTCAGTGGAATCCTTTACTAGTAAATCATCCTCATATTTGACAACTCGCAAGAAGTGCCATTCAAACATTACATTTTACATTTATGCATTTAGCAGACACTTTTATCCAAAGCGACTTACAGTGCATTCAGGCTATACTTTTTTTATCAGTATGTGTGTTCCCAGGGAATTGAACCCACAACCTTTTGCGCTACTAACACAATGCTCTACCACTGAGCCACAGGAACACAATAATAATCAAACAATAATGTCATGTATAGTGGCTAAATTAAATCAATAGATGCTACGCAATTATATTCAATACTGAAAATAAGAATCTCAACAGGATTTCTGAAGAACTAAAAAGGTACAGGATGACATAACAGACACAACTGGATCTTGACACAAGTGTTTTAGAGCCTTATTTAACTCGCGAAGCCTTTAACTGTATCTACTTTAGTTAAAGACAGTTGAGTTGAAAACACAGAGGCTACTTTAAAGTCTGGAACCACAGGCACTGAACAGGCATGTTGCTGTAATTTACTGTAATTATCCAGTCAACCTAAAAACACCCAAGACATCCTAGATCAGTAATCTTTCATTTGTTATGCTCAGTTGCCTAGAGGTAAAAAGTGGGATGTAATTCTTAATGTTTTTCTGATGCGAGACTTTTATTTTAAAAGACGTGCATGAAAGCTGTTGACACGTCTGTCAGATGCAGTTTAAATAAAGAGTGCCTGAGAAAAATGCACTGTCCCGATTCAGTATTTGCGGTCAGATGAGATGTTGACAGACTATGTCAGTGTCATTATTCTATCATTATTTTCGTAACTTATAAAATAAAAAGTCTCTAATCTCAGAAAAACGAACTATCCTGTCCTGCCAGATGTTATACCGTGCTCGTAGCACGCACTCTTCAATAACATGCACGAATGCGGCGCCGCGCTGTATCACTTCACTAAAGTGCAGAAACTACGAGCATGCAACGCGTGAAATAAAAGTACAGTACCGATAAATCACATAACTGGTACTGCGTGTGTTAGCTGTGAAGGATTTGATATTCATTCTATTCAGGAGCAGTTTCTAAGTTTCATTAACAGTTCATGTTAGTATTGTATATTCACCATGGTAACTCCGTTGTTTCCATAACCCAAACATACCATGTTATTTATAAACCATGTGACACTTTGTGTCATTGTGTATGTTTAAATGACTGTGGTGGCTCAAACCAAAGTCCCTTTAAGGCAAGTCATGCCACTCGGCGGACATATTTGAAACGCCTCTCAGGCATGCAAGTGCAGCTCCTATCACTTTGAATGGGGAAACATCAAATTCTCCAAAACTGTTCACTAAGCTTACGATTAAATTTTATATTTGAAATCACCAATGAAATCTGACAACAACTGTGTTATAAATGTTGTTTCTTTTGCTCAAATAGCGTTATAAAAAGCTAATTTTTCAGGCTATATCAGCCAGTGTGCATGTGCAGTCCTGGCCGGTTGCATAAACTGTTTAGATCAGAACGCTGACTGTTTCTATAGCAACCGGGACTTCTAACAGCAGCTGCAGTGACGTGCTTTGCGATTGGCTCTCTCTTTCAGAAGGCGGGGCTTCCTGCGATTGAGCGGCCATATTAAGTGTTGAAAAAAAAAAAAATCGCAATTAGATTATTTTCCAAAATCGTTCAGCCCTACTGGTCGGTATTGAAAAGTTATTTTAATTTTACGCCTGCGATATGCCAATATCGCGTTCATAATCAAATGCGACTCATCTGCGATTATGAACATCATATATATGAAGAGTTCATTTGCAAAAACCGATAACTCTATTTTTATTTTTTTTCAGAAATCACATTATAGTAACGACTTTCTACTTCGAGGACCTTGATAGAAATGTAGTGGAGTGAAAAGTACAATATTTGTCTTTCAAATGTAGTGAAGTTAAAGTCATAAGTTCCCAGAAAAAATATTACTCAAGTAAAGTACAGATACTCAAAAGTGTACTTAGTTACTGTCCGGCTCTGTATATATGGTAAGTGGGTCGCGGCTTGATGACCATGGGAAAACGTGGGTCCCAAGGCCAAACCAGTTGAGAACCACTGAGCTAACCTATTCAAGGAAAAGGAAAAATGTTACTGATGATATTTGCACCAATGAAAATGCATACGGTTCAACTTTAATTTAAGCATTGAATTCAGTCAATAGCATCCACAGAGGAAGAAGTGAACCTTTGCTAAGCTCTGCCCACCTTGGTTACTGTTACTCTCTCAAATAAGCTTTAAAGCACATATTTTTACATGAAAAGTGCCATTTTAACAGTGGTAAAAAGTAATTGAGAAAAAGACATTTAAAGACATTGTCAAATTGCACAGTTATGTGAAATTATGTTCATACAGCATATTTACTGTGCAGAATGAACTCTTTACTATCGTCCTTATTTTGGTTCAAATCAATACGTAAATATTTATTTTATTTTATTTTTATAGCTTGGATCAAATGCAGGTGCTGTTACTGATGTTACGCAACATGCATTTCTTAAGATTTATTTAAAGATTTGGAAAAATTATACATTTCTGTAAAATTCCATTTAAAACTTTCTAAACACCATGGACCTTCAAAGACTAATAAAAACATGTATGATAAAATGGTGGATGGCAACAGTTGCTATGTTAGGTAACAATTTTTAAGACAGGGCTTAGTGAAGGATCAATTATCACAAATTAATCTGATGGCTGGAAGGCTGCTGAAGGATCGGTCCAAACTGTTTTAAAATAAGCCCTAATGTTTATTTTATTTTGACTTTTTTTGAAAATTTTAGGCAAACTATCAAATAATGCATTTCAATATGTCATCATGCTCAGCTATTCTTCTTTGAAACAAGCTAAGATTGAAAATGTCATCTCCTACAGTACCTGACATCCACTGCGTCCTCCATGACAGTCATATCTGTCTTGCACTTTGCAGAGGGGTTGATGGCCAGCTCAGCTGGAGGAATGACAAAGCTTTTGCTAAGTGGCAGCCACATGCCTTCTCCAAGAGTGTATGTGAATCTGAAACACAGAAAGGCAAAGTGAATATTTCAGAAACCTCTCACCATGTTACCAAAAAAAAACATTTTATATCATTCAGCCTGTTACAGGCTGCTGCATTGTGAGAATACAATTGGCATTTGGATGACAGTAGTTTAACAATTCAAAAAAAGAAAGTAAAAGTTTTTCTCTCGAGGATCCATGAAATTCTGGGTAGGAATCTAACAATAGTGGTGTCCAGGGTAACAACGGACGACACATTTTCACATTTAAAAAAGACACGTTATTGTTCATATTCACTGAATGCTTTTTGACATGAAAAAAAAAAAATCCATACATCCTCATGAGAGACTCCCACATGTATGTAATGACTTCTATTCATTTGGTTTATTGTATCTACCTCTGCACAGTGGAGAAAGTGTTTAACAAATAATGTGTTTTCTTACAAATCCATCTAAAGGTTCAAACCGATTGTTGACAGGAAAAAAAATAGCTGCAAAATCAAATATAACCACATTTTTCAGTTTGACCCTCACTCTGGAACGGTAGCACATTTTAAAACTTGAGTCATTACCGGAATGCTTATCTGACCTTGAAAACTCCCCCCACCCCCCTGGTTTTAGTGCTGAGAGACGTCCAGACGGATAAGATCAACTTGTGGGTGGATATCCATAGAGGACTACAAAAACAAAGCAACTGAGCATTGTAAAATAATGCCCAGAACAGAAGGTCCAAATAGTTTGTAGGAGTAATTGAAAACTGGCACATCTACAAGCTAGCTCTGTTTTACTGCACTTCAATTCACTTTGAAATCCTGAGGTTTCGACTTGGTGTCATAACACTTAATCAATAAACGCAGTTTTGTCCAGCATTGACTTGCATACAATGGAAAAAGGCTAAACCATGAATATGAACAGTTTTTTTTTTTTTCCTGTGAAGAATAGCCAGGATGTACTTGAATGATTCAATCACTTGCTAATTCATTCCTTCATTCATTTGCTTTCCCCCTGTAAACTCAAATCATTTTATTCCACCCATGCATCTCAAGAAAGCCGCATGTACATGAGCAAAAACAATCACCCCAGTAATTCTAAGTCTGTAAGTCTGATTACATTATTGGAAGCACTTTTAGCTTTCCAGGATTATGCATGCGAAGATGTGATTTAAACCTACACTGTAAAAATATAATGACATTTTATCATTAGTCACAATAGAATAGTGAATCATGATGAATCTACGTAAAAAAAAAAAAAATAATAATAAAAACACTTGTTAGACTGACAATATTCATCCAAATGTTGTCCAAACTAGGCTAACTGAGGCAAACCGCTTTAGAATTAACAATGTTGCTGATTTGTTAAGGGTTTATGAGCTCCCAGTGCGCATTGTGGCATGAATAAATTATGCGGTTACTGTTCCCCTTCAGGAACTCGAGCTGCGTCGAAACGCTACGGGAACGCCTCCAGCGTGACCACGCTCTGAATCACATGTGTAATCAGTCCAATGGATGGGCGTTTCTGTCATTCAGCAAGCGCTCTGTGTGTGTGTCAGTCTTATTTGGTGTTGTCTGTCCATTATCACTCTTTATTTTACCAATACGAGTGTAGACAAACATACGGCGAGAGCCGGCAGTATCTCAGGCTGTGTGTTCTTCCCTGCCCGCGCTACAATTCGGATGGGGATACACACAGTTTGTGGGTTGTCTGCTTGGGAGCAAAACACGCAGAGTCAGCTGACTGTCCGCATTGCGAGCGTTTGTCACTGCGTATGCTTGCTCTCCGAGGGCTCTCTTTGAGTCTCCACCGGCGTTTCTCGCGGCGAGTCCCTATCTTCTTCCTTAACCACCAGAACCAGCGCCCGCTCTCGGGGGTTCGGAAGCCCGCGCTGTGGTTCTTTCCCCCCGATGAGATTGCCAGTTGCACAAGCATCAGTTACACAAGCATATTATGACTAATATTATAATGAGCAGCTTTACTGTGGAGCGGAGCTGTTTTACAGTCGCACAAGCATCATGTCAATACTACTATAAAAAGAAAAGACTCGCGCAGTCAGCTCTCGGAAATAAGGAGCTGATTGTGCTTATCCCCGCTGAACGCTCTGCTCCCGCCAGGCACACTCCGAGGAGTGTGTCCGTGCTTGCGAGCTCACGGTTCGGTCCTGCTATTGCTGAGGCACGGCAGCGATTCAGATCGCACGTGGATCTAGTGGATGGGTTGGAGACGGCTCGCCCTTTGCACTCCCTAGATCCAGCGCTCTCTCTCGAGGCTCGGAAGCCCGCGCTGCGGTTTCTTCCCCCTCTGAGCGATTCGATTTTTGAAATGAATCTTATCACACCAGACCGTGTTTACTCGTCTGGTTGTTTTGGCTGCATTTGATTCGGAGGAATTAAATTAAATATTTATCTGGCATGAGAAGTTAGATATATAATTTTCGATTTTTGAAATGAATCTCACACCAGACCATGTTTACTCGTCTGGTTGTTTGGCTGCATTTAATTCTGAGGAATTAAATTAAGTATTTATCTGACCATGAGAAGTTAGATATAT
>NW_015658063.1:546905-547375 GCF_001515625.1 Sinocyclocheilus rhinocerous | reverse complement strand
ACGTAGCGGTGCTAAGAGGCTCGCGACCTCCACGGAGGTCTCTAGAGCAGCTAGTAGGGCCGTCCCCTGCCGGTTCGCCGCTTCAGGGCACCCGGCTAGCCGCTCTGATTACATCAGAGGTCAGTCTCGAGAGACTGATTCCCTCAGTAGACTAACATGTCTCGGTGGGTCCTGCACACTGTAGAGTGAGGCTATAGAATCCGCCGCATATGCTAGCGACGGATGCATCTTTCACCAGTTGGGAGCGGTCATGAGTGGCCGCTCGGCCCGCAGCCTGAGGAGCGGCCGCCATCTCACGTGGCGCATAAGTTGTTTCTAAATAAGTTATATAAGTTTCTAGCTTTGAAACACTTCCTCCCAGGCCTAAGAGATCGCTATGTGTTGGTGCGCACCGACAACACAGCAGTGGTCTTTTATATATGTGGGGGCAGACATCCCATCGAGGCAGGGGCCGAGGCCCGGGGAATAGA
>NW_015658063.1:537536-546795 GCF_001515625.1 Sinocyclocheilus rhinocerous | reverse complement strand
GATGCCATGGTACAGACGTGGCCGAGGCTTCGTCTGTACACCTTTCCCCCGATTGTTCTGCTCCCAGGAGTTCTGGAGAGAGTGCACTGGAACGAGGTCAGTCGACTTCAAGACAGTGGCCCCATTCTGGCCAGGGGGCCAGGATCTGATTTACGACATCCTGTGTCTTGGGCCTCTGTGGGAATTTGTCTCCTCATGTTTCAATCATGTTTTGACCAAATCTGAGATTGTCTGATTCGGTCTGATACCCTACATATGTAACCTGGAGACGTTATAGGAGTATTGTTTTACTGTTTGCTGACTTTATTTATGCTGCTGTTGCTGTTTATGTACACTATCATTCAAAAGTTTAGGATCAATATGATTTAACATTTCTGAAAAAAGGCATTTCTGCTCACCAAGGCTGTATTTATTTAAAATAATAATAATAATAATAATGCAAGTAAACATACTCAAAAATACAGTAAAAAGTAATAAGGTGAAATATTCCTTCATTCCTCCAGTCTTCAATGTCACGTGATCCTTCAGAAATCATTCTAATATGATTATTTGGTGTGCAAGAAACATTTCTTTTTATTATCAACGTCAAAAAAAGTTTCATAATTTGGTGGAAAACAAGATAAATTTTTAGGGTTCTTTGATGAATAGAACAATTATACATTTAAGTCTTTACGGTCACTTTTGATCAATGTTATGCTACCTTACTGAATAAAAGTAATAATTTCTGTCGAAAAAGAATCACATACAATGCTGAACAAAACAAAGCCTGAATTAACTTCTAAAAAAAAAGAGAAAAGCAGCTATAACCCTCAGATTACCCTCCTCTTGTGTACTAAATGGAGCTCTCCATCTGCTACGGTTTAATACACTGCAATAAATTGCTTTTCTTGATCACAGTTAAGTCTATTAAACTCGCATCTTTTCCTATATGTTTGAATAAATAAGCCACTACCAACCGCCTAATTTATTTATTTTCCTAAAGTAGTTTCAAATGCAGGTTCTTCAATTGTAGTTGTGCTCTCACAGTATATGCATGGCTAATAATAATAATAGATGCTGGACAAGGCAAAATATAATCAATCAATGTATTAACTGGCTCATTTAATTCACATTTAAAACCTCACAGAAAGCAATGCACCAACACTAATATTTTTCACTAACTACATAAATAACGATCAATATCATATTTAAATATTAAAATATTTAAGTAGATTATACTATGATCATCTTTAAATGAGTGACTTTTCAATAACATCTAAAATAACAACATATATTATGCATATCAAAATAAATTTGCTGTTTTTCAGGAAAGATGGCACATTTTCATATGAAAAGGAACTTCTTTGCATTTTCAAGTGAAAGACCATTCCTATTAACACATCTGTTACACAAGATGTGTTAAATACCTGTGAACAACATTCTTACACCGATAACAAGAGGACTGTCACCACTTGTGGAAAAAAAATGCACAGACAAATATGCATTTAATGCATAAATTTTAAACTACTAGAAAATGCAAATGCGTCTGAATTCTGACCACAATATGTTGCAATACACAGCAAGCTTGTTTTTCAAGTTGCGCTCATCAGTCTGGATTTCTCCACATGAATCTCATCACACCGGTGTGTGCGCCTCATCAACTGTAACCACAAGCTCATTTATGTCAATATATCATCCATCATCAGCTACCGTTTACATTAAATCCAATTAAACCTGGATCATTTAATGTGCACACAGCGTTTTTTCCTCGTCAGATATGCTGTGTTAATGGTAAACTGATCTGTTCAAGTAACAGTTTCTTGTCAAATCTTGGAGGCAGAAATTTCAGTGCAATCCATACTCATATGTGTTTCATAATTCCATGACAGCTCAAAAAGAAATTTTTCGAACACCACAGATTTGCTGAAAACTCACCCAAGTGTTTTGCAATATGCAGATTCAAGAAAAAGGGGACGTAACGTGAAGCTTGACACATCTGAATATTGTCGCCTGCTAGTGTGAAACGGCTTCAATTGAGTTTTGCAGGAAAATGACTTGTAAATGGATTACCGAACAAAACACCGAGGCAGGGATAAAACTCCCTCGTCGCAGGTGGAAGTTAAAAGGGAAAAACACATCTATCAAAAAAGTGAGGGTACCTTTTAAAATATCTCAGCACACTGAGTCAATAACAAACAAAGACGGAACCTCAGAACAGGACATTAATAACCATAAAAAGCAGCTCTGTTACAAGTAGCAGAATTCAACATATTGATGTGTGTACCAAAGTTTGCACCAGATGTTTACAGACACAGTAGCTATCTTTGAATAGTTTGCAGATTGGAAAGTAAATCAGATTAGAGAGTGTTTAAAAAAAAAAAAACTCCAGATTAAAAAATACAGACGGTTA
Source organism: Sinocyclocheilus rhinocerous (assembly GCF_001515625.1). Lineage (NCBI taxonomy): Eukaryota > Metazoa > Chordata > Actinopteri > Cypriniformes > Cyprinidae > Sinocyclocheilus > Sinocyclocheilus rhinocerous. The sequence goes on along the minus strand of NW_015658063.1, from coordinate 544,406 downwards.
GTTGCACCATAACAACATCTTTTCATCTCTCATTCTTGTACTTTATAGTGCCACTTTAAAAGTTTAACAAATATCAGTCACATCATTTCTGAGTCTGATATCGAAAGCTAGATATATAAATGAATAAGTGAAGCATTCAAAATTGATTATGGCCTTTCCTATTCATTCATGGCACAAATCAATGATGTATGAGGAAAAGCTGTGTGAAATTGAAAATAAATCTTTCATTCAAGTCGTCTCAAACATTCACGTCTGTGCAGGTTTGTTTGGAAATAAAACGTTTAATTGTCCCAATGAAATGTATTTGTTTGGTGGCCCAAAGCCAAGGGATATGAGATTTTACACCTTTTGGGGGTATAACTCAGATTCCAATTACAATATGCCCTCCCGTGTTGTTTTCAAATGAGAAAGAACATTGATTCATATGATTTGTAAATAAATTGCTTGTGATTTGTACAAACGAATTAGGGTTGAACAATCAAAGGACTTCAGAATGTCATGGATGAGATCTATGAATAATTCAGAACATGAAGATTGTGCATGGCAACTGAAGGTAACCATATGTTGCTACAATTGGATAAGCATTGCTAAATATTCCAAAACATACACCTCACAGATTGAAACATCTCCAGTGCATAAAGCAATGCACTGATTAGTCTTGAGTCTCCAGTTATAGACTAAACATTGTCTAAATCCCCGCCTTTGTACATGGATGATTTTTTTTATTTGTAGGGAACCGCATTCAGTGGTCCTGTATTAAAAGTAATTACAACATTTTTCTATTTGCAAGTTTTTGTTTAAGCTGTGAAAGGAGCTCTTTGAAGCTGAATAAAGAAATGTCAGCTTAGCCAAAATGACAAAATAAGTGTACTCTATTTCACAAGCTACTCCTTCTCAACAGAAACCTATTACATACTTGTCAGCACCTTTTTTAAAGCTTATTTTATGCAGTCATATAAAATAGAATGTTCTGTTTTCTCAGAAGTAACTTTTTTTTTTTTTGGAATTACTTCTAACTAACTGGTCCTGTTTTTACAGTATGTATACATTGTTCATCGCACTACTTAGATATCTTTTTAGTCCTCATTTTGAACTGGGTCACAAGCTAAAAGGCACAAATAAAGTGATCTTTCTTACCTAAAAATGCGATCAGATGGCTGCTCTCCCATCACCAAGTCAAAGCCACGTTGGAAAATTGTGTAGGGCCATGGGCTGCAAAACAGAAAGGGCATAAATCAAAAACAAAACAAATAATTCATGCTTAAAAAAAATAAATAAAAAAAAACTGTATGTCACACCATAGACTCTTCGTTCATTGTTAAACAGCTCCAGTCTTCACTAAAGCCACGTGACCTTTAAAATTGCATGACTTTGTGATAAAAACATAACCATCTTTTAAAAGGGGAGTTCCTTTTTGAACTCACATCAGACCAAATATGTTTCTAACAATTATCACAGAAATTCCTCCAGCAGATGTTTGTAAAACTGTGACCTGACAGCAGCATCTCCGTCAGTCAGTGCAGTATAGACGTGAGCGTGACTTCAAATGTGTGTGTATCCAAAGCTCTATGTGAACTGATGGAGATTATTGCAGAGAGGCAGCTGTGGGGATAGGGGCTGTCGCTGCAGAATAAGAGAAAAGACAAGAAGCTGATGCCTCTCTAAGTAAGCTGTTACTCACAGCAAAAGAGCAATCACAGCCTGGTTAGGCCACTTCACACCACAGATCACCTACTGCTGTTTAAACATCAACATTTATCCCACAGCATTCGTATAAGAGAACCAAAAGCAGAAGCGTTCTGAGAAACCATTACACAGAAAGGTGCACAATCTAAAAAAAAAATAAAATAAAAAAAAAATTGGTATTGATATACAAGAGGGGGAAAAAAAATAAGAAAAGAATACCATACTAACAATTCATTACAGAGGAAGGTGAAAGAATAAATAAATAGCTTTTATATATAGAAAGTAAAAGCATTCTGAGAATTCATTACATAGGAGGAATAAAATAAAGGTGCAAAAATCTAAAAATAAAATAAAATAAATAAAATAATAAAAAAGTCAGTTTCTACATTGTCATCTACATTTTTGGTCTGTACTTATGTCTGACAGTTTAATTCACATTTACAAGGTAAACGATAACATAATTTTCATTTTTTGGGAGGAGTGAACTGTTCACATATACATATATATATATATATAATAAATAAAGATATAGATATAAAACAAGGCCCAAGTAGCAATATATATGAACATTTGCAAGAAACAGTTTAGAAAATATCTTGGCACTTTAAAACTTTAAAAAGCATTTGGCAATGGACATTCTTTCTCCTCCACTTAAGTGTTAGAGTCAATTAAAAACTGTTCACACCTTCACAGCATGGCACAAAGGGAACAAGCACATCCAGCGCTATTCCACTCCCCTAAGGCAATCTTCCTGATTGTTCCAATTTGATTTCTAATTATCGGATCCATCTCACCAACCGTCATCACTCCCATCTCCCTCCCAATTAAAATGCCAAGGATTTCCTCACCTCCAAGTCTTAATCAAACTGCTCCAGAGCGACAGCCTCAAACCCAAATGAGCATGTGAAACTCTCCTCAGGGAGGGTCTAATTAACTTCAAACTTCTTAAATACAAGTCTTTCCTGGATTAGAAACTTGTGCTCCTAACATTTAAGTGTTTTGACTATATCTAGACTGCTAAGAAGTAAAACTCTCATTTTGTGCCATTCTCTTGTATTTGTGCTTCACTCATCTACTGTATCTGTTGACTTGAGAAGCAGCATTTTGGCTAGACACACTCACATTTTTACCTCAGAATAAAGATACCATCTGTTCAGATGCAGTTAATCTTATACTCAATCCTCTGCTAAAATATCTGAGGGCAACAACAAAAGTTGCAAAACTAAAAGTGCAGCAGAATTTCAAAATAGTTATTTTCTCTTTGATCGTTTTAATAGCAGTACTTGGATATGAGGCACGCAAGTGGCGAAATACATAATTTCTTATGCGTGTAACGCAATTTAAAATGCGCAATACGTGTATCTCATTGGTATACTGAAATGTAAATCACTGTCACGCAAATCTAAAATGACCCAGAGCTTCACCGCACTAATCCCTTTTCCAATTCCAGAGGAAGATCATCGTGCAAAAAAGCTAATTAATTCAAACAAGCCAATTTAATTTCCCTACAGTGCATAACACCTGGCTGGCTTTCGGCACTGAAGACATTTTTACTACAGATAAAAAGCACGGCCAACTTCAAGGTGGCAGATCCCTGATTGTATGGTATGGTACTCACCCCTGATTTGGGCCCCATTCGTTGCGAATACACAGATGCTTATGCACAGGGTCCTTCATGTAGCCATCGAAACAGAGACATTCTCCTGCAAACAGACATAAAGTACATTTAAACCATCACAGAGAATGAGAGAAAAACATTATTGGTCACGGTTCACTACTGTGAGCAGCACGGAGCGAGGAACGAGGAGAGGCAGAGGACCGCAGCCCCAGCCCCCACCCCGGCCTCTACGGCTGGAACCCTATAACCCCACCAAAAAAAATACTTGGGGAAAATCTAAACTTCTAAGGCCGTCCGTGGGCCTGACTCGGGAACTGGGGCCCTCCTTGGGCTGGACTTGGGGACTGGAGCCCTCCTTGGGCTGGACGTGGGAACTGGAGCCCTCCTTGGGCTGGACGTGGGAACTGGAGCATTCCTTGGGCTGGACGTGGGAACTGGAGCCCTCTGTGGGCTAGACTCGGGGACAGGAGCCCTCTCTGGGCTAAACTCGGGGACTGGAACCCTCACTGGGCTAAACTCGGGGACTGGAGCCCTCTCTGGGCTAAACTCGGGAACAGGAGCCCTCTCTGGGCAGGATTTGGGGACTGGAGCCGACACTGGAGCGGGCTCTGGGGCTGGAGGCGACACTGGAGCGAGCTCTGGAGCTGGAGCCGACACTGGAGCGAGCTCTGGGGCTGGAGCCGACACTGGAGCGAGCTCTGGGGCTGGACGCTCTCCAGACACCGGAGGATCCCTTCCCTCCAGCTCAGTCCTGTGGTGTCTGGGAGGTCCACGGGGCGATAGCAATTGGCCCCGATCCAGAACAGAGAGTTGAGCTTGGCGTCGTCCAGTGCTGTTTTTGCGCCGATTTTGCTGAACTCCAACGCACACTCCACGAAGAGGAGATCTCTGTGGGCTAGGTTGATAAAACGAGTGGCTACTTCCATGCCGCGGGGAGAAACACACAGGAAAACAAAAGACTTTCAAAAAAAAAAAAAAAACACGGGGGGAAGGGGCGCCGCTTACTGTTTTGGTCTGGTATTTTGTCACGGTTCGCTACTGTGAGGAGCACGGAGCGAGGAACGAGGAGACGCAGAGTCAAATTCAAACATTTAGACTTTAATCATATCCAGGGAACCAGGAAAACACATGTAGCAAGGGTAGACATATACAATACCAGACGAAGAACTAAGAACCGGGAACACTTTAAATACACTAGACATGACGAGAAACACCTGGAACTAATGAAACATAATAACATGAATGAAAACACAGCTGGAAACAAATGGGAAACAATCAGGGAGCAGGAACAGGAAAACCAAATAAGGGCGTGGAAACACATGGGGAGCAAATCACACACAAAACACGGAACAGTCTGACAATTATTAGTATTATAAAATTGTGTTGAGCAGTGATTGTCATGTGTCCCTGCAGGATGTCAGTTAGGATGGCACCAGATTTCTTCAAAAATACTATTATTACTACTGTAAAATCATCATAAAATACTATGGGACTTCCTTCAATCACTGTAAAAAAAAAACTGTTCAAAAAAGATGTGTATAGCTATGCTGTTTTTAATTCTTTATTTTTTAACTTGCTAGATGGGAGTCTCACTTTTTTCAGCATCTTGCTGACTCCATGCCAATTAAAAAAGTGAAGAAAGACTTTTAAAAATGTGCCTGGAGACACTTGTGTTTTGTTCTATTATTTTGTGATCCATCTAGCTTTTTTTAAATGCAGAGAAATGGCTTTTATGAAGCTTTCAGAATATTTCTCATTGTCATTTTTTGTGACAACTGTGGCTAACATACTCCCTATGATAATTGAGTTTTATTTGATTATCAGTCACTGTAGCAACCAGACTTTTTCTATTCTTTTCTTTTTTTCCGCTATTTTGTTTTGTTTTTGTTTTCGCAACTGCAATTAACACTGTAATTTTTGATGAAGGGGGTTTAACGAAGCATATCCATATAAAGTAAATAATACAACTTATTTTCCATTTTGTTTAATTTCTAGAACATTCACAACCCCAGATACATTTTATTAATTTATCATACTACATTACACTGTGTCCAATACAATGTGTGTGTGTATGCTAGACCTATGAAATGAAAAAGCAAAGTCCCTTCTCTGGGTTTGTTTGTTTATTTTTCTTTCAAGTTATTTTTTTCTTCCAGTTCAGTTTGATATTTTCAGGATATGGGCATATGGAACATAATTTACCTTACATTACCAAAAGAAAAAAAAGATCTATCATGACCACTCTCTGAAGATTTTAGCATGGTAATAGATATGACAATGTTACTGCTGCAAGCAAGTACAGAAACTTGCTACTGTGCATACGGCGATGCAGTGTTGTGAGTATTTAAGACATTCTGCTGCTGCACAAATAGCATATAAAATAACCTGCAGCAGATCTATACAGGTGGAGCTGGGGAAGGTGGGAAAGCGCGCTGCAAAATGCTCAAGTGGATGCTAACCAGCCATTTAAATGTAAAGCAGCAAGCTCATTGGCTGCGTATGCAACATGAACCAATCAGCTTGTGCCAAGTCGTTTAACGCTGCAAATATCATCAGTTACATTAAGAACCCATCAGTCTGTGCCATCTAGAGTTTCATAAAAGAACTAGGCATTTAGTAATTTAAAGAAACAAGTATATCATCTTCTCTTCAGATTATTAGGCAACAAATTCTTAGTAAATTCAGCAAGTAGGATGATAGTCACACATTGAACTGAGTGGTTGATAAAAACTAGTGATTTAAGCCATTTCAAGGTCATTTAGATGCAGGAAGTCGTGTTTCCTGAACCACCAACATTTATTTTTAGTCCATTTCCACCAGTTTAACCCATTAAGACTAATGTGTGAAGCAGCTGTGAACATGACATACCGATTTGATCCCATGAAGTCGCATGACTTCGCCTGTACTTTGCCGTTACCCCCCTTGCATTCACACCATGCCCTGATCTGAAGTCTAATCGTCTCTCTGTATGACAGATATTAATTCACCTCCTTCAGGGTCAAGTGGAAATGACCTCACTGTCATGTTTACATTAATATGGTGATTCTCCAGCCGTGCAGTGCTATAAATAGGTGCTGTTGTGTGTGTGTTGAACCATATATGCATGCACAGCAGATTCCCTGTGTCAGCCGTCTTCAGTAGTGCTCATGGCTCAGACAAGTCTAATCACTCTGAGTTCAGCTGATCAGTCTTGTCAGGCCAAACCGCGGGCATGTCGGTCATGATTTGGGTTCATGGGACTGATGAGGCTGCACCCTGAGCAGGACATGTGTGAGCAGACTGATGCAAACATAGGGGGCACAGAGGGAAAATGGCGTTGGCAAACATGGAAACAAATGTGTTATGAGTGGGAAGTGAATATATGAAAAAGCCTAAGGAAAACATCTGTTGACATTTTGTGCAAAGCAACAGTCATCAATACGCTTGGACAATGTCAGTGATTGTGTTGACTTCTCACGTCATACACCCAGAGTTCTGTTAATGCAATATATGTGACCTTAAATTCTGCATTATGCAGACTAATATTGGATTTGCAACACTGATGCTCTGACTAACAAGAAAAAATG
>NW_015658063.1:510135-537495 GCF_001515625.1 Sinocyclocheilus rhinocerous | reverse complement strand
AATTTTTCCTTTCTCTTTGGAGTGTTACAAGCTCTTGGTGCATAAAGAAGATCTGTAAAGTTGCAAAGACTAAAGTCTCAAATCCAAAGAGATATTCTTTATAAAAGTTAAGAGTCAGCCACGCCTACCTAAAACGGCTCGTTCTAACACGCCCCTACATGTCAACATCACGATGTGGAAAGATTTGCATAACGCCGCCCAAATCACCCATTTCACGCAAATAAAGAAGGCGTAACTTTTATTCTCGCTGTTGCTGCCGTGGCGCTGCGCTCCCTCTAGCCCGCCGGCCGTTCCTCACTCAAGCCCGCCGTGTGTGACGCTGTGAAGCTAAACTACTTTGTTTGGCCTTCCAAAAGAGGACACGACTGGAAGAGTAGACTACAATGCCAGCTGTTCTGACTCACAGACTGTAAGTACGTTTTTTCACAGCACACCTCACTTTTCAGACCGATGAGCTTTGTAAAAATCGACGCGTTTCAGAAAGGCGGGGCATAGAGGAGAAACAATAATGTACAGTATGTGGAAAATAATGTGTTAAACCTTGAACCACATAAACACATTTCATTACACCAAATACACAAAATAATGTTCTTTTTAGCAACATCCTATGACCCCTTTAAAAGTTATTTTACAACACTAAATACAGTACATTAATTATGATAGATAAATATACAGTTGCTGTTGCTGTATTCACAGTCTACTTTTGTCTTATGAAACGTTTGCTAAATATAATAATATAAAATATTTTTCAAAAGTTTGGGGTCAGCAAGATTTTTACAGAAAAATGAATACTTTGCAAAATTAATACTTTTATTAAGCAAGGGTGCTTTAAATTAAAAGTAACTGTAAAGACATTTATAAAATTATTTACATTTTATTCGTTTTCGATAAATGCTGTTGTTTTGAACTTTCCATTCATTAAAAGTATCAGCTTCCACAAAAAAGATTAAGCAGTGTAACTGTTTTTAACATGAAAATAATAAGAAATCAGCATATTAAACTGATTTCTGACAGATCATGTGACACTGAAGTCTTGGAGTAATCGCTGCTGAAAATTTAGATTTGCCATCGCAGGAATAAATTATATTTAAAATATATTAAAACAGAAAATCATTTTAAATCATAGTATAATTTCACAGTATTCTATTTCGGTTTTAATATATAATATAGGTAACACTTTATTTCGATAGTCCACTTCAGACATTCTATTAACAGTAAGTAACTTTGCAACTACATGTCAACTAGCAGTTAGTAGAGTATTAGTACACTGTCTGCTTAATATCTTCTAACACTTTCTTTGTCAACATTCTACTAACCCTAAACCTACCCTAACAGTCTACTCTGAGAGTTAGTAGACATGTAGTTGCAAATTAATGAGAATTAGTTGACATGTAGTTGACATGTAGTTACAAAGTTACTTATAGTTAGTAGAATGTCTAAAGTGGACTATCGAAATAAAGTGTAACCATAATATATAATAAACTTATAAAATACATACAATAAACTTCCAATTACTCTTCTAAATGTATATTTGTCTTTAAAGCAAAAAAAGTGCAGTGCAGGAAAAAAGTTATTTACCCTTGTCTGTCATAAACACTTAATTTGATATATTACTGATTATTAGCACATTTTGGCAAGCCAAGCATAAGGTCTAGAACTGCTATTATTTGCATAGTTAACTGTTTTAGCTTTACCAAAGTAATTTGTAAAACTGAAATTAAACTTGGACCTTAGTTAATAATAGCATTTTTATCAATTCAAATGAGATGCAGGGAGTCTTTATGACTCTGGGTGGTAAATGACAATTTTGCCAGGAAACATGTACCCAGTGGCTCTGTGATTGAGTGATCATTGGGGATATCCAGCAGGCACTCAGCCAGTGCTGTATGCATAAGAAATACATACCTTGTTAATTTAGCTCTTCACTGAATACATGCAGAAGCAGATTTTGTTTCCCCTATACTGTGAGTAAGGCATAGGAGGCCTTAGAACAAAACCTATACTCTATCATTTATAGCCATTTATTGAACATTGTGGATATGTTGGGGCATTCTCTTGGGTATTGCTGCAAATGTTGCTAATTAAGAACCCAACAGGAAGTAAACCAAAAAAAATCAAACTTTTAAACTGATAAAATCAAAATTTTATGTGGAAGCACTCCAGTGTTCATTTATTCAGTCCTGTGGTGTGAAATATACATGACAGAAAGAGATTTGCAGCATTAATAAGCATACAATAAGTCAAAGCTTTACTTATTTGTAAGTACGCAGCATATGGGAGTCTAACTGTTGGAAACAACATGTCAAAATCGCTTAATACCTTGAAATTGTACTGCTGTGCGGCAGAAGTGTCCTGCAGTGTGACATGTTGTACTCCATCTTAACTGTTTTACAAATGATTCTAATTTTATTAAAATTCATTATTGTGCATTCCGGTTTCAAAATCTCAAATTAATTGAGAGAACAAGTTGAAGCTAAAAATGGTGAACCTAAAATAAATGGTCACCAGTTTTTAAAACATCTACACTACCTTAAAGAAATGTAAAAATTTTTAACCTTAAAGAAATGTAAAAAAATGTTAACCTTAAAAACAAAAACATGCACAGTATGTCCATGTTCAACTACCCTTCTGATCTCAGCATATAAATACCAGAACTAATTACTTGCACAACTTGGACCTGTCAATTTAACACTGACCTATTACGAGAAAAGGTGAACAAGGTGTAATATCAGAGAAATGCCTATAATTAAAGCAAATGTATTATCATTCATTTTTAGGCGAAATCAATCTCTGTTTGTGAAAAATGTATGCAATCTTTAGTGGCAAGATGCAGATAAAGAGCATTAAAATTTATGATGCAAACAGAAAAACTTCCCCCCGATGTCTGCAATTATTCATCAATAATGTCATAAGTTTCATATTTGGCATGTACTGGCATTTTTAAACCAAAAAAACAAAGGCAAAAATAAATACATAACAGAAAAAAAAGATAACAAACTTCCACACATATAAAGGCAGCTATATATTTTGATTGAGATGTTATAAAATATCTGGAAAATATGTGACCCTGGACCACAAACCAGTCATAAGGGTCAATTTTTTCGAAATTGAGATTTATACATCATCTGAAAGCTAAATATAAATAAGCTTTCCATTGATGTATGGTTTGTTCGGATAGGACAATATTTGGCCGAGATACAACTATTTGAATATTTAAATTTGAATATTTTAATCGGAGGGTGCAAAAAAATCTAAATATTGAGAAAATCGCCTTTAAAGTTGACCAAATGAAAGCGACTTAAGACTGGTTTTGTGGTCCAGGGTCACATATTAATTTGCATTAATTTGACAGCACACCCTATTTTTCTACTCAGTTTATTTATTAAATTTATATATTAAATTTATTTGTCTAGAAATACAAATAAATTTTTACAAATACAGCAAATGTTGTAAAATGTCCAAATAAATAAATAAACATGGTCCATGTTCAACTATTTTTCGGCATTTCAGCATGTAAAAACCAAACCCTTTTTTTTTTCAAGAACTTTGTCCAATCTAACGAATACTAACTGACCTATTATGCAAAAATGAGAACAAGGTATAACATGTTGGATTTTAGTGCCCTATACAAAATACTGCTGACTTCTCCAGTTTATTTATAGTTGTGTGTGTGTGTGTGTGTGTGTGTTGTGTGTGTGAGTGTGTGTGTGTGTGTGTGTGTGTGTGTGTAAAAATAAATCACTACTATTGGATTTAGAAAGAGAGAGTGACTGTGTAGAATTACTTATTAATGAAGTTTTTAAGTCCCAAGTAATTCCTCTCTTTCCGCAACCACAGAGAGAGTCTGTAGGGGATCTATTATTCAGTCAAATTAATTAAACAAAAGTGCAAGGATCAGGTAGCCTGAGACACAACATCGCGTGTTCTTGTTTAATAAATGTCCCCTGAAGCCTGATGGGAATGAGGGAGGTGAACAAGGCCTCCGAGAGGCCTGCTATCAGTCCGATTCTCATCTCGGCTTTTACACATCCTCTGCGCCTCTGATTCACACTCTTTTTTAAAGCGCTCACAGCTCCAGTTATTGTCGCTCCCCATCCCCGCTTTCATCAGTATCTCCCTCTCCCGTTTGATTGAGACAGTCTTATGGTTTTCCACGAATACCCTCCGCCACGTAGTCTGCCGCCCCCACACACCGAGGCGTTCATTAAGAATGCATCTTACAAAAGCACAATGCAATTATTGAACCGTGGCAATACCAAGACCTCAATCTTTAGATTTAATTTTTGAGGAAAGCAAGGCAAGTTCCCAACGGTCCAACTTAGATTCATTTAGGGTTGGAAGATTCACTTTTCAAAGCCCAGTGTAGCTCCTCTTTTGAATAATGGATGCAAACAGGAGAAACTTGTCAACAAATGATAACAACGTTGGACTGATTCCTGCGGCAGATGATCGGAGAAACAGCTATAAAGCGAATGTATTACCATTCATTTTGATGCACCTGGGTGTCTGTTGACTGTTTTGCCTGACTGGAACAACTATAAAACTGAATACATCAATCTCAGCTTACAAAGTTGCAATCTTTAGTGGTAAAATGCAGATAAAGCATTAAAATGTATGATGCAAACAGAAAACGTCTGCCTACTGCCTAAGATTATTAATAAACACTGTCATTGGTTTCATAGGTATGTAGTGTGTCCAGGCATTTTTTAAGCAATAAAACAAAACAAAAACCAATTGGAAAACAGTATTAATTAAGCCAACCATCTCCAAATATGACAACAAGACCTTCCTATAATACAAAGGCAGCTGTTGGCTTTCAAAATTTAAATATTGGCTTTTATATTGTCATTGTACTAAAACCAAAAGATGTGATTAAAATATCTGGAAAAATATTTATTTTGCAGTAACTTGATGGTGCATCACATTTTTCTTCCTAACAGCTTAATACTGCATGTATAAACCTGAAAAGAAAAATTTTAAATTGTAATTCAAATTTATTTATATAGCATTTTTTACAATAAATATTGTTCTATACAGGAAATATTGCCTTACAAAACCTCAGTGAGCAATCCAAAGATGATACAAAGATACAAAAAGTATCTGCATTGTTTGTTTTTTTCAAAAGCATACTGTATGCAGATGTTTTTCTTTCTTATCAAAACTATGGTCATCAATAGAAAAAATAGCCTAATTCATCTCATTAAATTTAACACTAATATATGCAATTTGTTTAATGTGTTAAAATCAGTAAACTCTCTTAACATATTTAACAAACCTTTAAACTATTTATTTTTTCTTTCAAACTTTCTGCAGACCCCTTAGCAACCCCGTGTGGCTCTCAGTTTTTGTATTCATATATTAAATATTTTAATATTAAATATATTAATATTCAATTTAATTAATATTTAATATTCCTGCTCTTAATCAAGGTTTACAAAATTGTAGGATTTGCAAACAAAATGACACTAACGGACAAATTACAATACAGGTGCATCTCAATAAATTAGAATGTCATGGTTCTAATTTGTTGGTGGGTTTTTGTTAAATGTGAGCCAAAATCATCACAATTAAAAGAACCAAAGACTTAAACTACTTCAGTCTGTGTGCATTGAATTTATTTAATACACAAGTTTCACAATTTGAGTTGAATTACTGAAATAAATGAACTTTTCCACGACATTCTAATTTATTGAGATTCACCTGTAAGTCAAACTCACCTGCAATATGTACTAACTAATTATGTGCAATTCTGCCACTAGTCTGTGTTGACTAGTCATGATTCACATGACATTTGTTGCACTTTTTCTTTACATGGTGATAGAAGGAAAACTGTCCACAAACTGTATTAGAGTAAGTGCATGACAATACCTTTGTATAGTGAAATGTAACAGCTAAATATATTTATGATAAAATGAAAGCGAAGAGAAAGTGAAACCGGACCATTTTGCACATTATAAGCAAACTGCTTAGATCTAAAATGGTCTAAATTCATTTGGAGTGCTAACATACAAATCAACATTCCAGAATCTAATCAAGTATCATCTAGAATATTAATGCTTCCCTGGCTCAGAATATCCTAAATTTTGAACATTCCATTTGATCCATGCTTTGCCTAATTTATGTCCCAGGCAAAGGAAAAAAAAAAAGAAAGAAATAATAATTCAAATCCAGGTCACTCAAGCTGTATAAGCCCAAGTCTTACATTACAAAGATTCATTGCCAAGCATTACTGTCCTCACAGCTCTCGCTCAATTAGGCTTTCATTACTTAATACTGTTCACTCAAGAGAGACACCTTCAGAGAAATCTGCAAATGAAACGACAGATGAATCAGAGCTAAGCCTCTCTCCTGTCCCTCCTGCTCTTTAAAGGAAGCTGCGTTACAACTGCAGTTCGGTGATCACATTGATTTTACACAGTGGAGGGGATGGGCACTCATTCACTTGGGTGAAGGGGTGGAATGAAAGATTATTTTATGATTAATTAGGCAAAGATGCAGACTAATAATAAAAAAAAAAATCCCAATGTGCAGTTTGAAGGGATAGTTCAAACAAAAATGAAACTGTGATGTCATTTTAAACCAGTATGCCTTTCTTTCTTCTGGGGAACACAAAAGAATGTGAAGAATGTTTCAACTGTTTTTGTCCATACAATGAAAGTCAATGGGGTCCAAAGCATTGTATAGACAAACATTGGAAATATCTTGTATGTTTCACAGAAATACACAGTTCTGGCAGAGTTCAGTTCGATAGATCTAACTCAGTATGACATAATGACATCATCATCACATGTCACAGCTGATTTGTTCTCTCCTGTATCGGTAGCCAATGAGCTCGCTGCTCAACATTCAAATACTTAGCTTATGTTTGTGGTAGCAGTTTGCAGCGCACTCCAGAAACCCTCCACCTTCCCCAGCTCCACCTGTATACATCTGCTATGGGGTGATCATGAATGCTATGGGGGTTATTCATGTTATATGTGCAGCATCAGTATTTCTTACATGCTCACAGCAGCATGTTGTGGATGTATTGGCAGTAGCAAGTCTCCGTACTTGCTCTGCCGCAGCAGCAGCAGCGTAGCAGATCTATTCTACCAAGATCAAATACATTAACATTGTCATGTACATTACCATGCAAATCAATCCGATAGTTGTCATGACAGAACTGTTTTTGTTCAGTCTAAAACAACATTCGACTCCACTAACTTTCATTGTATGGACAAAAAATTTAAACACTAAGACATTTTACAAAATATCTGCTCTTGTGTTCCACTGAGGAAACAAGTTTTGAAGACATGAAGGTGACTAAATGATGATGGAATTTTCATTTTTAGATGAACTATACTTTTAGGTATGTCCCTCATAGTGCATGTTGCTCCTGGTGTCAGACTTTCTACATGAGCTGTGTGAAGTACAGAATCATGTCAGGGTGGTGGTGTACCTGTATCTGGGTCACACTGATGCTCACAGGGGTCCAAGAGACGGCGGCCACACAGATCATTGACCCAGGGGCCACTGGCATTCTGCTGGTAGTACAGCAGCACCTGGGCAGGGTTCAGCCAATCAGATGCATCCAGCTGGCTGCCCTGGAGCAGAACGAATCTGGAGCCTGAAAGAGAAGAATCAGAGAGGACCTTTGTTAAAATTTACATCAAGTAAATTAGTGAACTCTATTAGTTGGTGTTCAGAATATTAACCATAAACTGGAATCTACAAATGGAAGCTACAACTGGTATGCAACTGTGGTACAAAAATGTTGGGCAATTTGCTATTTTGTCGTTGAGCAAAATAGAACTGTAATGGTGGGGATTTTGATGCATCACATGATTTGAAACTATTCACCAATGATTTGTTCCTATGTCTTATAAGTGAGTCAGTAGCCGGGTTTCCATCCAAAGTTGCGAATTTAACTTACGCGCAAAATTGGATTGTTGCATAAAGAATTTGCGAATAAGCACCGTTTCAAACGAGTCAAAGAAAACATAATTGTCACTTCCAAACTGGCACTAAATATCACTAAGAAAAGTGAGAGAATCTACTTAATATAATAATTTTCATATATAATAAAATTACTTGCGCCTCTGAGCGAGCAGATGAAACACAATAAATGTGGTCATTGCTTTCGTAGGCGGATGCCTGATGTTTGGGAACGCAGTCATGTAAGAAAGTTCTGTGGGCAGTTATACAGAATACTTTGACGACAGACTTTGCTCGGCATTTCAGAATGACCATAACAACATTTCAGATGCTGTGCAACGAGATCGCTGGTTAGTCTGGTTATGCCGTCCCATAGCGCAAATCACATGACTTTTTTGATGCGCATGGAGGAATTTATTTGGCAAATGTGTTTCCATCTCCCATTATTCGCATTAACAAGACAAAAAACACACAAAACATATTTGGTTTCCATCACTCGTTTCTCATGTGAAACCTTCAAAAAGTGCATTAAAAACATTTATTCAACTGATTCATTAATGAAAACACTCTAATTGTATGCTATACCATTTGCGTTAAATCAACAGTACTAAGAGACTTAAGAAAGAGTGTTTAAGCAGCATGATCATTTTCCCCCAATAACTGCTAGGCATAAAACTGTTTTGAACTTTTTAAAGCAAAGCAGAATCCTTATAGATGAAATTCTATTCTTTATACACATTTTTCTATGTTTTATGGTTCATGCACAGCTGTGGATAAGATACAACAGTACAGATAAAACATCTGAACTGAAAGCGTGATGTATTCTGAATTATGCCTCTGAATATTTCAAAACCATGAAAGCCACATAGAACAGAATTTATTCTGCAAAAATCAAGTTTTATCAGATCTGCTTTGACATCAAGTTTTACCCTGTAATAGTGTTAGACAGTTATAGACACATCTTAAATCTGATTTTTCCAATTCAAAAGGCGAACTGTGAATCCTTCAAGTCTCCTCTTTTCAGATTTCTTCCACTTAGACATCTATGTGAATGTTAATCTACCCTAAAGCACCAGACCCAATAGAAAAGAGCTCTGCATGAAAGACAAAATGACAGATGAGCAAAGCCAGTCACAATCCATCATATCGCCCAAACTCTAGAAGTGATGGCTGAAATGCCAATGAGCTGAAAGAAAGAGAGCGAGGAAGAGCAAGAGAAGAGAGGGTAAGAGAGAAAGTGGTCTGTAGTCTTGGACTGCAGGTGCAACATTGAAATTCAATACAAGCTCATCTAACACAATCTTGTATTGCGTAACTTAGGTCCAAAGCACAGAGAACCCTTGGGGAAAGCGGCTAGTTGTTGTTTACTGTTGTGTACAAGTGTGTGTCTGGAAGTGTAGTTCTAGGGACTAACTAACTAAAAGTAGCACTACTAACTTAACTCAATTTTTCATATGAAAAATAATGTTGCTTTTTCCAGACACTAGCTACTTTTTTTCCAGCAAGTAGCAGTGTAGAGTGACAAAATGCTACATCACAGTTTCTCTCTCTCTCTCTCTCTCTCTCTCTCTCTCTCTCTCTCACACACACACACACACACAGCCAAACAGTCTAAATCACAACACACATACACACACACACACACACACACACAACCAAACAGTCTAAGGAAATAATCAATCAATAGTCTTTTCTCCCACACAAACTCCCAGTTGAATCAGTCTGCTCGGATTCAGTGATTCATGTACTGATGGTTCAATAATGATTCGAGTCCCTGTGCAGTCACTTTTGAAGCAAAATTTTTATTTAAACTGCAGTTTTAGTCAACATGTTTTCATGTTTCGTTAAGTTATTTCTAGTTTTATTGATTTTAACTAAAAAAAATGAATTATGGGGCTAAAGGCTGCTTTTTACAGCTCAGCACAGTTTGTACTACATTAGTACTACATACTACAATAGATACAATATCATTAAAATAAATTCATTTTCAAAGGACAGATTTTTTTTAAAGCTTCTTAATAACGATTAACTTGGTTTAAAATATATTAAATATATTTTATTTTAACAATTTTTATTTGATACATACTGTACATTTATAATATATATAAAAAAAACATTAAATATCACTTCAACTTAGTGCAGAATTGACTTTGTGTTAAAGATCGCAATCATGTCAAGAATTAGCCAAATTAGCAAAGTGCATAATGAAACGGTGATAGGAATGTGCCGCAGTTAGTTTTTTTGTTATTCTAGTGGTTTAGAGAGAAATAAAATCAAATGCGCTTTTTAGTCCGGTGCCCTGTTGCACCCTAAAATCTAATATTTTTTTATATCTACAAATGTATTGCCTCCTTCAAATAGATTCAATGCATTTTTATAGTAACTTGTAGTGTTGCTAACTACCTTCAATCTGAAGTCAGCTTCACTGTAGCTTATCTGCTAGAATAATGAAAAGATAGTGGACAAATGTAAGTCGAATGCGAAACCATCAGCCCATGTGTGAATCATTTTTAGTATTTGTAAACGTAAAAATATGAAAATAGGGTTTTCATAATAACTTACGTGTTAAAGCTAACAGCAACATCAAATGAAACCAAATGTTAAAATTAAAAAATAAACAGTAATGTTTCATTTGACTCTTTAAAAATTCATTCACTGGATGCCCAAGTACACAGTGTACAGTGCAACTACATGGTGTATAGCCTAGTACATGATTTGAAACACAACTAGAGACTATGCATTCGTGTCTGATTGTTCTTTGAAGCTTTCAGCACACATCTGTTTGGCTTTTCACTAGAGACAGAGCGAGAGTCGGCATGACATTTGCTTTAATACAGTAGAAGTCGTGGGGGGTAGACGGGGGGCCGAGGACCCCCGCTGCTCAGGGGCCGTACGGGAAGCAGAGCGGGTGATGAGATTACCGTCTGCAATGAGGTGCTCCGGAACATGGAGTATGACTCTGACGTTGAGGCTACAGGAGAGGTGAGATGTGCAGACCAGGCCGATCACACAGCTCACCACGCTGATCAAAGTCAGGGTGGTCTTGTTGATAGGACTCCGTGGGGAACCTGGGAAGAAGACAGAAAGAGAGAGAAAGCTATAAAAGAGCGATGCTACAAGAATGGAAAGTTCACATTTTTATGTGTACCTTGGGAAGGCACAAGGGAGGCAGTTAAAAAAACAGCCCACATCAGGGTTGGTGGTCCATGAAAGGAGCACTGGATCAAACCAGCCAGCCAAACTCTGGGAGCTGCGGCAGCGCTGGCATGAATTGAGCAGAGATAACGCTTTACCTTTTGAAGCCTGCTGCTTTTATGCTAAATACTGCAAATGGCAAAATATGAAAAAGAGATGTTTTGACCACATTTTTGTAATACAGCCAAACTGGTTTGATGTCGTGCTGCCCTGTGCATCTGTTACATGTAAAATAAAGGCACAAGACACTGCAAATGGTGTATGGGTATTATACAACACACAAGATGACAAACACACCCATTCACAATGTACGAGGACACAATACTCATGATCAGATACTATATAGTAGCTCATTAACATGAGTGACATTTAAAACTGCTAATAACATGTTAGGATAAACATATAGCATGCAGTAATTGGAAACAGCAATGAAATACATATGAAAGGAAATCAGATGATGATACATATATGGTGACAAAAGTCAATATACAAGTGACAACAACATATTTACACTGATTATATACAGCATATGAAAAGGAGTAACTAAGGAGTTACAAATGACATCTGTGTAGACGCTTAGCATTACAGTAATGCTGCAGCACGTTGACTACAAAAGGAAGAACCCCCTTTTTGCAATATTAAAGCATAAATACTTAAGACATCATCATCTTAAGTGTGGATGTTATCTGAGAGATATTGCATAAAAAAAAACAGAAGATTGACATTTGAAGAAATGAAATGATCAAAGAAAACGGAAAGCATTGATTCAAACATTTGCACGCATCTGCCAGAAATACAGTATCTCACAGAAGTGAGTACACCCCTCACATTTTTGTAAATATTTTATTATATCTTTTCATGTGACAACACTGAAGAAATGACACTTTGCTACAATGTAAAGTAGTGAGTGTACAGCTTGTATAACAGTGTAAAGCATGGCGAGGCCTGTTCTGAGTGGAACCTGTCCTGTTAAACCGCTGTATGGTCTTGGCCACCGTGCTGCAGCTCAGTTTCAGGGTCTTGGCAATCTTCTTATAGCCTATGCCATCTTTATGTAGAGCAACAATTCTTTTTTTCAGATCCTCAGAGAGTTCTTTGCCATGAGGTGCCATGTTGAACTTCCAGTGACCAGTATGAGAGAGTGAGAGCGATAACACCAAATTTAACACACCTGCTCCCCATTCACACTTGAGACCTTGTAACACTAATGAGTCACATGACACCGGGGAGTGAAAATGGCTAATTGGGCCCAATTTGGACATTTTCACTTAGAGGTGTACTCACTTTTGTGGCCAGCGGTTTAGACATTAATGGCTGTGTGTCGAGTTATTTTGAGGGGACAGCAAATGTACACTGTTATACAAGCTGTACACTCACTACTTTACATTGTAGCAAAGTGTCATTTCTTCAGTGTCGTCACATGAAAATATATAATAAATTATTTACAAAAATGTGAGGGGTGTACTCACTTCTGTGAGATGTATAATCTGTGTATATGCTTTTTATGGGAACTGTATTCATGTAAATCATGTATTGATGTATGCTATGGGAATTGGTGCTTTTGCATTTTGTTAGTTTGACATAGACACAACTTGACTTGGTCCTCACTGAGGACCACATTTTCAAGGACTAATTACAGCAAAACTATTTTAAAATAATTCATTTTAGATAAGAATATAATCTGGCTTTTTGTCCCCTGGCATCTGTCCTTTCTGTAAGTATTGGAAGATAGCTCAAATTTTCCAACTAAGAGATAAATGCCAGCATAGCATTAGAACATAATGTGTATGTATATATCAATGTAACATTTAAAAGTAATATAATACTTTTATTTTAAATTATTACTTAATATATTATATTATTATAATATACAAAGTGGTTTATAATAATATTTTTGTAATAAAATTAATTGGCACAGCTATTACAGATTACTTATACCTTCACTTCACTCAAATATAACAGTTCATATTAACACCTATTTTTTTTTTTTATGTAAACGTACGCAAACATGTCTATCAAAATCAACATGCCGCTCTCGCCCAGTCACAGTTCCTGCAGCGATGTAGGGGGAAAATGCGACACAAGCCATGTCTATTATTAACTTAAGTCCAATTAAAGGTGTTATTGCTACAGCTGACTAGTAGTGTTTTTGACAAGTACAGGGTTTAAACATGTGGTAATTAGAGGGAGAAAGTATTAAAGCAAAGTAATTGTCTGCTAGTTTCTTTTCAAGTGGCAGCTCCTCAAGAGTTTAGGGAGCTTTGCATTCAGTCTGTTCTCTTCAGAAAACAATGCAGCGCTCCTCAGGGGACAATGCAAGAGTTTTAGACAGACTCTAGCCATTAGTGTCTGACAGTACTGTCCAACCGGTTTGTCATACGCTGCCTTAGTGCTTAACATACACACATTTACGCCGCTTAATGTTGAATGGTGGTCTACAGATGGAGCTGCTAAGCTTAAGGTGCTTAAATACTTGTAAGCTTGCATTTAGTCGTCATTCGTTTCAGAGGAGGTCCATGGAGTCCACAAAGAGGCTCTGAAGAATTCTCTAAGCAAACTCAAAAATTGCTCAGGGACCCTCAGTCCAATTTGGAGGACAGTAAAAAAAAAAAGTTAAGCATTTATGCTTTCCTGTAAATTGTTTTAACACAGTTTTCAACTGCAATGTCAAATCAATGGCAAATCTCACACGTAACGACATGCCTCGTTCAGTGAGGTAGTTGTAAGGCAAGCCGCTTCACAACTACTGCTTTGCTCGGTTTCCGAACAAAGTGTGACATAAACACCAGATGGCCACAGTCAGGCGGTGCAGTTTGAAATCATGCGATGGTGTGGAAGTCCTCCTTACCCCCGGAGCCCCACGCGGTGTTGACGTTACCGTTTCTCATACCTCGACTGCGACGGCGGCTGCGGTTTGGGTCAGTGTAGAAGGTCAGCTGCGGCTCACTGTCCGCCTCCGTCCCAGAGTCTCCGTCCGGGTTCAGGAAAGTTGAACCCGCTGTAGAATTCACACAAAAAATCATCCATCAACTAATTCATCAAAAAAAAAATGTAGTCGAGTTTTGAGACAAACTGTTATGTCCCAGTGAGTGCTGGGCCTGTGTTTTTTCTTGTTTTGTTTTTGGTTTGCAGGTATACTGGTTATTGTGGGTGTCTTCTCACCTGAGGCTTATTATGCGGAGCTATAAAAACTGCAGCGCTGATGTGGACGGGGGCACGATGTGACCACACTAGCCGGATCTGTTGCTTTCTCTTTTTGTTTCGTTGTTTATTTTGTTTGCATACAGTTCAGACCTTGAGCTTACAGTCCACTGTCATGCACGCTTACATCACTGACTTACATTAATACTGACTACTGACTGTTGGAACTCCTTTGTTAATTATGCTTTTGTTAAATAAACTACTGTTCTTTGCTACTTGCTGGTCCGTGTTGGCTCTCATTCATGTTGCAATTTGGAGCCGGTTGTAACATACACGCAGAATAACCTTCAAGTTATTCTGCGTGTAAAATAACCTGAAGCAATTTAGATAAAAAGTATGCTGGTCTCAATAACGTAAAACATCAACATTAATTATTGACTGACTATCCAATTAAATGCTAGATTATTTCAAAGTCAGTTTAGAAAGAAAATAATGATTTTACCTAAGACATACAAGAACATTTCCAAACACAATGTCATTCTGAGGTTTTGAAATTGAACAAATGTGACAGCATGGCAATAGGATGATTTTTTGTCTAATTGCCAATCCCTTTGTTTACTTATCTAGCAGTATTGATTAATACAGCAAGTAATTATAAAGACTACATACCACAAACAACAGATTCATTAGAAATATCAAATTGGAAAGCCATGTGATTCTGTTAATGAGGGAAAATCTAACAGATAATGCAGCAAAACCACAGCAAAAACATTTGCTATTTAAGTTACAATTGCTAAGGCCCTTTACAATACTGTTCAAAAATGTCAATTTGGGTTAAGTAATAGTTGTTGTTTTTTCACTTATGCTCACCAAGATTTTTTTTTTTAATAAAAAAATACACTTAAAAATCCTTGCTAAATAGAAGTATTACTTTCTTGAGAACAAAAAATAATAATAATAAACCCCAAACTTTTGAACAATAGTGCATGTAAAGAAATCATGTTAGATATCAATCAAAATGTGTTTATTATTGTATATTGTATTGTATATTAGTGCTGGGCAATGATTAATGATAAAAAAAAAAAAGTTTTTGTTTATATAATATATATGTGTGTACTGTGTATATTTATTATGTATATATAAATACACACATACAGTATATATTTTGAAAATATTTACATGTATATATTTATATTCATATAATTTATATTATATTTAAATATATTTAATATATAAACAACATATATTTCTTAAATATATACATGCATGTGTGTGTATTTATATATACATAATAAATATACACAGTACACACACATATATTATGTACACAAAAACTTTTATTTTGGATGTGATTAATCGCTGTCTAGTACTACTTTATATACAAAAACATAAATTAAATGATGCAACGAATGACACACAATGATAATTCAAAATACAACAGTGGAAAATAAATATAATAGTGTTTTGACACAAAGCGCTTATACTATAATAAGGTCTACAAAGCATTCAAATAAATGATATATAAAACACATTAGAGACTGTATAATTGCAAACATACATCAAACACAGCACACACCAAAGTGACATTCAGAGAATAAGCCAGAAGTCATACAGTAATCGCTGTTCTGTGAGATGCGCTTCTCCTCTCAGAAGAGTATTGGGTAAATATAAGTAATGAACAGGAGGTTAGGAGTGTGACTGAGATAAGAGACGCACGCTTCCTTGGGCTCTTTTTTTGCCGTGCACAAAAGACACAATTTACCCGTCAGAGCTAGACAAACGCTTTCATTATGCAGCGAGTGAGGAAGAGATGCATAAGTGCACTGACCCGTGGATTAGACCGACTTGCGATGATGAGAAATAATGTTTGAGTTACTTCGTATTCATACAACAGTGTGGCTATCCATTAAAAACATCTTCTCTGGTGCAGAGGAGAATCAAACAATTATCATTTATAGATGAGCCATCTGTACGGAATGAACTGAACTATGCTTATTTTTACAATATCATTTCATACCGCCATAAAACAACACATGAAATATTCAAAGCTGTGATGCAAACAAGACACAGGCGGGTCACGAGAACAGCAGGAGTTGTTTGGCCCTACAGTGAAATCACAAGTCTTAAAAGAGCACAACTCTGAAAGTAAGCATTTTATTTTAGCACATCACCACATTACAGTGATATTGAATGACAAATCAAATGATTCATAAATGAAAGTGTAAAGATGGATGAAAAATGCACAAACAATGTGAAAAGCCAGTTGTCCTCAATATGTCTTCTAAAAACATCTACGCTGTCAAAATGATTTTACAGTAAATATTTTGGAAAGAATTCACTAAAAATTACTAATTACGATGTTCATTTGTATGTGCTGTCTGCACTGTTGATGAAAAATAAGGTGAAATAATGCTATAATAATGCTATGAAATATATATATATATATGAAAATAAGGTGAAATGTTATAATAATGCTATGAAATATTTCATAGCATTATTATAACATTTCACCTTATTTTCCATCAACAGTGCAGACAGCACATACAAATATATATAATTATATATGAATAACTGTTACAATGATCAAAATAAGAGAGTCAAGAGACACTAAAATGTGACACTAATGACAATAATGTTTGCACACTAAGAACACACTGGTGGTCTCTTATGCGTACCATGTCTGCATTTATTGATAAAAAAAATACAGTAAAAACAACAATATTGTTAAATATTATTACAGTCTAAAATAACTGTTTTATATTTTAATATATTTTAAATTGTAAATGTGTAATTTATTCCTATGATGGCAAAGAATAATTTTCAGCAGCCATTACTCCAGTCGTCAGTGTCACATGATCCTTCAGAAATCATTCTAATATGCTGATTTACTGCTATGATAATATTCATATTAATGTTGAAATTAATGTATTAATGTTGTCTTAATGTTGAAAACAGGTGCAATACCTTTTTTAAAGATTCTTCGATTAATACAAGTTCAAAAGCACCACATTTACTTGAAATAGAAATCTTTTGTAACATTATAAATCTCTTTACTGTCACTTTTGACCAATTTAATGTTTCCTTGCTAAATAAAAGTATTTCTTATCAATTTCTTTATCAATTTACCCCAAAACTTTTAAAAAGCAGAGTTTCATTGTTTCCACAAAAATCTAAAGCAGCACAACTGTTTTCAATCTTCATTATTCCAAAATTTGACCACCAGTGTACATATATTTATATTTCAATGCATTTAGTGCCTGGTTAAACCAAATGCCGGATTAATAGACTGCAGGCTTTGGTGCTTAAACACCATGCAACAATTTAGTGAATTCGACCCTTTTGTTTCGAAATGTCTTAAGAGCACACCAGTAAAAATGTCTTGATTATAGGCCTATAATGAAAACCTAACAAAAAGCTGATGAAACACCTGGTATTTAATACGTCAAACGCAAACAACTATTTCAAAATGACACACGCCGGCACGCCAATGTCTCTTTTTGTCTTTGTAACAAATGAGAACAAAAGAAGCACCTTCAAAGGAATTAGCCATAAACCTCACAGAGCAGGTGAAGATTGTGCCCTAGCCTCCGCAATTAGGCAGGGGCCAAAGGTGCAAAGCTCCGTGGAGGGGAATAAAAGATGAGCTCGTTTAAATATTCAACACGGAGCGCCAACAGCTTTTCGGCATGCAGTGCAGGTGCACATGCCTCCTGCAACAAAAAAGTTATTTTGTACCACTATTCAGGGTGGTAGAACTCAATCATTTGCAAGGTCTTGGAATCGCAGTGCCACCAGAATGATCTCTAAACGAGGAAAGGTGAAGCACGAACACCTACGCCGATACCGCTGACCTAGAGATAGCAGAAAAACGGCAAATGCCGTGAGCAACAGTTTTAATTTGTCTAATGAAAAATGAGGGGTATAAATAGATGAGGTGAGAGAGGCAGGTGTGACTGAAGAAAAAAAAAAAAGAAGAAGAACTTGAGAGGATCTGTGCGCTCACACACGTTCTCCTCCGGCGACGTGAACGGCTGTCTAAACATAGCCTTTAGCAGCTTTCATGTTCGCGGATTGTTATGAGAGCTCGCTCATGAATAGTGATACAAGGTTCGTTAGAGAAAAAACAGGCAAAAGGAACCTTTTTAAAGGGAACAGTCATTTTATCATAAACCATGCAAAAAAAATAAAAAAATAAAACAAACGGGGCAATATCAGTATGAATATGAAAAGCTATGGAAATCTGGAGTTGCTATTTTGGAGTTGTCAGAAAGCTTTCAGAGGCCAGTAACCCAAAGACAGGCTCAAACCCTCAGAGACAAACTCATGCATGGTGCAATCAGTGGATTGGCAATACACAATCCGCCTACATAAATAATGATTAAAACAGTTGAGATGTTTAAATGATGTTTTATGTAAGTTTATTTCTTCATAATAATCTGTACACTCACAATTCTATGGCACTGTTAAAAGAAATCAGCAGTTCCCAGGTATCAATAACTATTACTTAAAGAGCATCTATATACAGACGTAGGCAGTATTTTTTTGTGTTGTGTTGACAGATATGCCATTCTTGATTTTTGAAGAAATTAATACTTTTACTCAGCAAGAATGCATCAAATTGCTAAACAGTGAGAACAGACACATTTATAATAGTACTCAAATAAATGTTGCTCTTTTGAATTTTCTGTTCATCAAAGAATACTGGAAAAAAAATGCATCACAGTTTCCACAATTATATACAAAATAGAAATATATAAAGAAATGAGCACCAAATCAGCACGTTAGAATGATTTCAAAAGACTGGAGTAATGGCTGCTGAAAATTAAGCTTTGCCATCACAGGAATAAATTACATTTTAAATTATACCTAAATAGAAAATTCAATTGTTTTAAATTGCAATAATAGTTCACAATATTTCAGTATTTTTGCAGCCTGGGTGAGCATAAAATGTACTGCCCCGCGAGTACTTTATTCTGTAGGCTGTGAAATTGTACTATAATGAGGGAGAAAAATCTGAAATAACATGAGTAACATTCAACTGATCATGTAATCTCAGCATGGCAACCCACTCTAAGACTAACAGCTTTTATTAGATAGGACTGAAGTCTTCATGGGAGTGCACATTTAAAAAAATATATATATATTTTTTTTTCATTTCTGTAAAGCTTTTTAATGAGGCAAGAATTCCTGAGTGCACCTTTACATTTTTACATTCATATGCAGTGAATGCACAATCCAAGTGCATTGGGAATTTAAAAAGGCTGGTCTGAAGGTCAGAGAGAGGCCGTACATCTGCTGGACTGAGGTAATGAAGCATCAAAGCATGAGCAGAGAGTCAAATATTTGCCCAGCTAGGAAATCAGAATCTTACTCAAGGTAAACACTTCAGTGGACATCAGCTATTTGTGCTCAAAGTAAATCTAGGAGAAAGGAACTTGTATTTCACAGTAGATATCTATAGACATGTTTCCCTAAAAATCACCACCACCAACCCATATCAAAAGCACATCAAAAAAGCATATGAATACCTTATCAAATCAAAGTTTTTGGTGATCTGATCAGCCAAGCATAAAGCTAGAGGAAGAAAAGTTCAAACCAGGAATGGGATAGCAAAGAGAGTGGAAGACAAATATTTGTGTGTGGTTATGATTACAGAGATAGACAGTGGTTGGAATGAGATCTGTGCGGATTGAATGGGATATTCAGTGGGGGTGTAATGGCTCGCATTTCTCATGGTTCGGTCTGTATTGCGGTTCTGTGGTCATGGTTTCTGTACTGTTTGATTGATGGCAGTAAAAAGACATCATATTTTTACCAGCAGCACATCCTATTTGTGATCAAATTTTCAAAAGGTACAGCCAACTCTGCAACCCAGCAATTGTGTAAAGGCTGGAAAAAACTATATATACACAAACTATTAATTGATTGATTGATTGATTGATTGATTGATATGATGTAACTACCATTTAAAAGCTTTTTTTAAAGAATTTTATACTTTTATGCAGCAAGGATGCATTATTGCAATAAAAAGTGACAGAAGAGACATTTATAATGTTACAAAAATATCTATTTCAAATAAATGCTGTTTTTTAAGCTTTCTATTCATCAAAGATTCCTGACGAAATATAACAGCAGAACTGTTTAACCTTAATAAGAAATTTCTTAAGCACCAAATCTGCATCTTAAAATGATTTTTCATGGATCATGCGACACTGAAGATTGGAGTAATGGCTGCTGAAAATTCAGCTTTGCCTTCATAGGAATTATTTATATTTCTAAATAAATAAATAAAATAGAAAACTATTATATTATATTATATTATATTATATTTAGGACTGTCAAAATTAATGTGGTAATAAAGCATTAATGCAAATTCATTTTAACGGCACTAATTTTATTAACGCGTGATTAACACAGCACGCATTTTCCGTTTGACCCGTGGCCTAGCCCGTAGTTGGAGAATTATATAGTTTCTCAGACTCTCCGGTTCTGTTGCACGAGCGCGAGATCTTGCTCCCAGCGGGCGCGCACCTCTCTCTCTCTCTTTATCTGCGTCTGCTCTGTTCAGCAAGCAGCAGAGGAGCAGTGCTTTCAGTTAAAACACAGATATTACAGGTGCATCTCAATAAATGAGAATGTCGTGGAAAAGTTCATTTATTTCAGTAATTCAACTCAAATTGTGAAACTCGTGTATTAAATAAATTCAATGCACACAGACTGAAGTAGTTTAAGTCTTTGGTTCTTTTAATTGTGATGCGCTTTCAGTTAAACACAGATATTATGTTGCTTCTCTAATTTTACATACAAGTATAGCCGAAATCACAGCACAGCTATTGTCTTTATCTTATGTGTATTTGATTTCATCAGACGACGGCTGATTATAAATCAGGATTTTTGTGCAGATTAACGTCATGGAAGGGAGAGCTGGTTATAGTCTTAAAGGGCCACGTTTCAGTCACTATTTTATATTTATTCCGTTATCTGACAACAGAAACAGTCAAATATATCAATGAAAACAGTTTTAATGAGAATTTAGCTGCATCAAAGTATGTGGGCACAGAGAGGCAAACAAATGTAATAATAAATGTACATTTTGCATGTTCAGAAGAAGTGAGGTGCTCTGTCGTGCGAAAATGTAAACAGGCATGTGTAAATTGCTCAGTGCAAAGAAAGAGAAGTAGGTCTAACGGGAACCTGGTATTTCTATGTTCTTTTTTTTTCATGTGTCTAATAGACATGAACAAGTTCTTTGAAATATGTCTTGTCTTCATGCTTTATGTTAACTATGGTTTCACTAATAATAAACATACATTTTCATAAAGCATCCATATGTGTCCATGCACATGTTGATTAGAGTATTAAAAACTTGAAAAGTAAGTTGCGATTAATCATGAGTTAACTCATGACCATCATGCGATTAATCGCGATTAAATATTTTAATCGACTGACAGTCCTAATTATATTATATAATATTATATTTCATAATACCACTTTATTTTTAATTACTGTATTTTGTTTGTTTTTATTGTATTTTTAAAAATGAATGCAGCTTTGGTGAGCACAGGAGACTTCTTTCAAAAACATAAAAAAAACATATATACACTTTTAAATGGTAGTGTAATTGCATTAAGATAGCTGCAGTTATGGGCCATATTTTCTAACCAGTGCAAATTACCGCAGGAGCACAATTCGAAAACAGCGCCGATGGGCTGGAAATTTCTGCAGGAGATTTACTGACAACGAGCAAAGTAAAAAACACAGACGCAACATCTCGCAAATAAGCAGAGCCGATGCTCAGGTGCAGGTGATCTACTTACGACACAGGCACAATGTAGTTTAAGACATTTAAGGCTTTTTTTGGGCATTAAATAATGGCGCAAACACCAGTAAATTGACGAGCGCAAATGTTAGTAAATCGCGTTGCGTGATTCATTTCAATACTCTCCTCCCATAAATTTTGCGTCTGAAATGGAAACTCCTACAAATGCATATTCAATAAAGTCAGGTGCAAAAATAACTGAGAGTACTATTTTAACGCCAAAAGATGGTTTGCACTGGTGCAAGCTGTTAGTAAATCTGGCCCTATGTGTAGAAATTAAAATAAGCATGTAACGACCACAAACGGAGGAAAATAGCAGAGTAAAAGTACCGATACATCACTTAAAATGTACTCAAGTAAAAGTAAAAGTACACAATTTTTAAACTACTCAAAAAAGTACAATTACTGATAAAAACTACTTAATTACTGTAACATGAGTATTTGTAATTCGTTACTTCACACCCCTGAGTATAAGTGACTTTAAAAGGATATAGGCTAAGCTAGCAGGCTAATCAGCTAGCATTATGCTAAGTTAGAACACAAAACTTAAAGACATGGCATGAACAAAACGCATACTGAACCGTGGATGGCGAACTGTACGGTTACAGGAACCATTTCACCCCAATTCCCAGACTCACCGTGTGTTTTGCTGGACAGACGCTTGCGCTGGTTGGTGGAGGTGTTGTGTGGGAGGAGCGTGTTTTGCTGGTGGTTGCTGTCGACAGGACTGGTAGCTATGATGTTGTCCTTATACTTGCTCATTAGGGACAGTTTTGTGCTATCTTTCCCTGATGGAAAAAGGTTACAATTAGGAATGAAGAGAGGCAGACAGATGAGCGGCAAATAACAGTCCACCAAGGGCATGTGGAGACACTTTATGTAAACGCTTGTCATTCAGAAGGACGAGACTAAGTGGTCTATGTGAAGTATATTCAGAGTTATGTTACAATGAAGCAACTGAGAGCCTTCACAGCCCAGCGATTCAGGATATGACATTCCGTCATTCACCATTACGCAATATCACCATCCCCTGTAGTTAGTCTGCCCCTTCATAATGAGTAAATTGCACAACAAAGACAACTGGCACTGCAGGGTTTTTATTGTATTAGGCAAATTACTGTGACAGCATGAAACCGCTCCTCTCCTGCAAAGCTTTTTAGGGGTATTTATAATGGCTACTCTTCAAGGCAAACATCAACATCATTTCACATCTGATAAGGGGCGGCCATTCCAAATTCTGTGTGTCCAATAGACACGGCCAATCTGGCACAGACTCAGGTCTGGTCATGTGACTCGTATCTGATCTTGACTATAGCAGAGCTGAAATGGGTGCCATGGGTGCCATGAACCCATGGCCAAATAAGCAGTTTTGCTTAGCAGAAATATATAGCGTTATTACTTTGATATTATTTGGGGAAAATAGCCTTAGCTAGCTAAATAAATAAATAAATATGTCATGTTGATTTCCTCTTTGCAGTTGTTTTGATATAGGCTTTATCCAATTTCTGGAGCTCGTACTTAACCCAGGGTTTCTCACTCGCAGCTGCATATCGAAAAGGCGAGCTCTGCTGCTGACTCTTGAGCTCTCGAGGTGAAATAAATATTTTCAGGGCCAGCAATGTGCAAATTATGTGCTTAGCCCATGCAATTTAAATCTCACAGGTTCCTGGATGTAAAAATAGATTTAGTGTCACAGTGTACATATGCATAAACAAAAATAATGTCTGTTGGTTTATGCACATGTGCATGATACATGAAAAAAAAAATCAATTTCTAAAGTGTTTTTTTTTTTTTTCAAATGTAGAAAGAGCTTAATGCTTTATGCTGTGATCATGTGCATTCACCTATGCCTCGTAGTTTACGTTTACATGTTTGAAAATGATTAACAGTTGAAAACATTAGAAATTTAGAAAAGAAAGGCAATGACTTTGCAGGCAGTTTTTTACACGAAGGCACCTCATGAAACTGTTTGCGGACAGGCATCTGAGGCAGTGTAATGGTTTAATGATCTACAACAAAATAGAACGAGTTCAGCCTTTGCCACTAGGTGCCACTTTTGGAGCGGTAAAAATAGCTGTTTCCCCGGTAACGGCTGTACACAAAGCAGCACTGCGCTCACAAACGCTGCTTTATCAGGCATTACAGGCATGATGAAATGAAATGTCATGCAAAGGAGGGGTTTGGAAAAATGAATCGTTGAGCGAATCGTTTGGAATCGTTGAGCAAATAAGGTAAAAATAAATGCATATTATAAGTCAATGAAAGTGTTTTTTGAACTTGCATGCATGTCAACTTGTTGTTGGGGACACCCAAAACCAAATTATGAACCTTTCATAACCCATAATAGAGAGACTTTAAAATAGTTAACTACTTATTACATTTTAAATAGGGTAACTTGTAATCTGTAACTTATTACTTTTCCAAAGTAACCCTCCCAACATTGTTTATATATCTCTGAAATTAGGCACTAAATCAAAACACTGAATTAGGAGTGTGAATTAATTTAGTGAATGATTAAAGCATGCTATTACAATTATTAAGGTTACTGTCTGAGGTTTTATTGGCAATTTTATAGCCCAAATATTGTTGGGCATGTTAAAAGGGTAGGTCACTCAAAAATTAAAATTATATAATTTACTCCCTCTCATATCATTCCAAAGTTGTACGACTTTCTTACTTCCATACAACACAAAAGGAGGCACTGTTGAAGTCATAGCTGGTTGCTAGTTTACATTCATCTACGATGAATGGGCAATGAAGCATTCAAGCTTTAAAAAGGATGTAAAAGCACCATAAGAAATTAAGAATTATTATGAAAGTGGTTTAGTGACTTGTGTGATATATTCCACATTTTCTGAAGCCACAGTTTTTGGTGAAAAAAAGCTTGAAATATAATTCATGATGATATAATTGAAAATCGTGACATCCACCCTCTCTTTGGCAAGTCCATGAGATATTTTCAATAAATTGGTTGATCCAGTTCACTAAGCCATAGATACTCATGTGAAAGGTTTGTTTTGATTTGCAATGATTTGTTAACCTTTTAACCTGCTCCCCCTATTTCGGGACTCACAGCTGAAAATGACCTACCTAACTTAAAATGTTATACCACGATCAAGGCACAGAAACGTAGTAAGGACATCGTTAAAATTGTCCATGTGACATCAGTGGTTCAACCATAATTTTACGAAGCTACGAGAATACTTTCTGTGCGCAAAGAAAACCAAAATAATGACTTTATTCAACGATTTTTTCTCTTCCAGGACAGTCCTCCGCCATTATCGATGCATGCGCTTCACCTTGTTTACAAGCAGAGGAAAGCTATGCGCATGTGTCGATAATGGCGGAGGACTGTAATTTTAACAACGTTTTTACTACGTTTCTGTGTTTTGATCGTGGTGGGACTCTTGCTGTCTATGCAGGGTCAGAAAGCTCTCGGATTTCATCAAAAATATCTTCATTTGTGTTCCGAAGATGAACAAAAGTCTTAGGGGTTTGGATCGACATGAGGGTGAGTAATTAATGACAGAATTTAAATGTTTGGTTGAACTAACCCTTTAAGACATTCATAATGTTACAAAAGATTTCTATTTCGAATAAGCGCTGTTATTTGGAAATTTATAGAAAACAAAGAATCCTGTAAAAAATATATCATTTTTTTCCACAAAAATATCGAGCAGCACAACTGTTTTCATCATTAATATTAATGTTTCTTGAGCAATCAGTAAATCAGCATATTAGAATGACTTCTGAAGGATATGTGACTTTAAAGACTAGAGTAATAACTGCTGAAACGCCTGCTTTGCAATCACAGGAATAAAGTACATTTTAAAATTATTATTATTTTTAACTATATTAAAATAGAAACATTTATTTTAAATTGGAATAACACACTGTATCATTCAATGTATGTATTCACTGTATTTTTGATTAAATACATGCAGCTTTGGTGAGCATAAATAGATTTCCTACCAACCAACCCCAAACTTTTGGATGTTAGCATGCAGCATATAAAGAAACGGTTACTGAAGATTTAGAAGACTTGATTTACTAGGATAAATCAAAATCCACTACTTAAAAGCTCAATTCATTGAAATTGCATTGAAAAAAACTTCCAGTGCATGTTCACATTTGAAATGACATTAGGGTGAGTAAATGATTTTTTCTTTTTTTTTTTATGAACAATCCCTTTAACTTAGACTCAAAGATTTTTACTCATGCAGTGCAGTGTGCTGTGGGCTCACAAACCTAGAGTGAGATCCATGCCAGCTTTGTCATTGCACCCTTGAAGTGAGTCAAGCGTACGTGTCACCTGACTGGTGAAGTCCTCGCCGCCGTTCATGCACTCCCGCTGCAGGTGGTGGCGTAGGTCAGTGATGTCATACTCATACCCGTCCAAGATCGGAGTCTCACGGATGCTGAGGGTGCCGCTCGAGTTATGACCCTGTCCGCGAGAATTTCTCAAACTTTCCCGGGCCTGTCCACCCATCAGCACAGAGGGGATGTAGTGGATCTCATTGGCTGCTTCAGCACTAGCGCTCTTTTGCGGCTGAGGTACGCGGCGACGTTTACACCAGCGTCTACGAGTGTACAGGATCAACACCAAACACAGGATGGACAGCAGAAGAGCGATCATACCACCCTACAGAGACAGAGAAAATGGAAGGGAAGATGGAAAATGGGAGAGACAAATTTATGAAGAAAATAAAAAGATACTCTACTGAAATTCTTGGTACAGAAAATTAAAAGGTTAAAAGAGAAACCAGAGATTTTTTTTTTTTTTTTTTTTTTAAGATTGAAGAAGAATTGTGTGCATTTGCTCAGATAACTCCATCCACAATTAAATACTTTATTAAATTAATTATTCCATCCAAAATTATATAGGAGGATTTATAATGTGTGTCAATCTGATTCAGGCATAAATTTATGCAGAGATGAGGAATTTTTGTAGGACAAAACAGTTCCACTCTTCTGAAGTCAATGGGTTTTTAAATGGGTTTTTGGTGAAATGCCTGAAATTGGGTCTGTGGTCAACACAAGCTCAATATATTTTCATGCTTTATTCTATGACATGACATCAGTAATACCCCCTTTTGTTTTTTTAAAGCCTTTGCTTGAAAAAGGCAGCTGCTAACAAGTAGCTAAATGGTACTACAGGCGTTGTTAGGGTCAATAAACCTCATCACAACAGGTAAACTCATCGACTCACTAGTCCACTTTTTGCAGCCTCCTTGTGTTTATAATCATGCTCTTGAAAAGGTTTTTTTTTTTTTTTTTATAAAGCAAATAAG
>NW_015658063.1:493214-505819 GCF_001515625.1 Sinocyclocheilus rhinocerous | reverse complement strand
TTTTTTTTTTTTTTTTTTTAAGATTGAAGAAGAATTGTGTGCATTTGCTCAGATAACTCCATCCACAATTAAATACTTTATTAAATTAATTATTCCATCCAAAATTATATAGGAGGATTTATAATGTGTGTCAATCTGATTCAGGCATAAATTTATGCAGAGATGAGGAATTTTTGTAGGACAAAACAGTTCCACTCTTCTGAAGTCAATGGGTTTTTAAATGGGTTTTTGGTGAAATGCCTGAAATTGGGTCTGTGGTCAACACAAGCTCAATATATTTTCATGCTTTATTCTATGACATGACATCAGTAATACCCCCTTTTGTTTTTTTAAAGCCTTTGCTTGAAAAAGGCAGCTGCTAACAAGTAGCTAAATGGTACTACAGGCGTTGTTAGGGTCAATAAACCTCATCACAACAGGTAAACTCATCGACTCACTAGTCCACTTTTTGCAGCCTCCTTGTGTTTATAATCATGCTCTTGAAAAGTTTTTTTTTTTTTTTTTTATAAAGCAAATAAGTTGCTGTACGCTTAGTGACTGTGACAATGAAGTCATGAAGTCATGGTGCAGTGGTATAAAGTATTTAAGGAAAATGTACTGTAAAATGTGCTGTATTTTGTAGTTTAACTGAGTATCAAATATTTTACCAACATTTAATCTCTACTTGACTACATTTTTTATTAAGTATATTAATGGTTTACTCCACTACATTTGAAATAATCCAACTACTCATTGCACCTAACTTTTTTCTGCACCAGTTTATTTCTGCTACAAAAGAAGTGATATCGCTATCTACAGGGCTATATATTATATATTGTACTATATATTTTGAGTCTTGCCTTTACTCACCCAAATTTGTTTCAAACATGAGATGAGGACATGGCTGAGACCTTTTTAAAGGATATTGTGGTTTACTTCATTTTTGTAGGCTTACACTTTACTTTATAGGTTTATTGAGCCTATTCAGTAAGAGTAAAATACTTAAGTACTGTTAAAATCAGATACTCTAAGACTTATGTAAGTCGTAATGGGAATTGGTGGCTTGTAACTTGTAATGGAATCATTTCCACTGTAATGTATTTGTACTTTTATTCAAGTATGGTTTTCAGGCCGTCCTTACACCTCTGCTGTTGTATAGTTCATTTATAGCCTAACTTCAGATTTGTACTTCTTATGAATGTATTTAGATTTTCAAATTAATAAAAGTGGTGTTCATTTGTGAAGATTGTCATGTTTTTCATTTCTGCAGTAATCTAAAAGCCAATGGAAAAATACAGTTGTGTTTTTGTCAATGGAACTAGCTTTCGGATTAGCCTACAAAAATACGTCAACACTATAAGAAGTCAACTGACAGATAACTGGCTCACACTCCTAAGACATTATAACTCTGAAATTCAAACTAAATACCCAAGTTATAAATTGCAGCATGTTCTTCCACTGATCTGAATTTAAGAATTATGAATTTCACCTATTTTACATGTAAAAAATTCCCTAATATTCTCATGTCGATGTCAAAAATTAGTTGTACCATGTTAAGTATTAGTAATCCAGTTAAATGTGCTGTACCATACATAAAAGCTCTTCTTATTCATATACATCATTTATGCTGAGCCAAAATATGTGTGTGCTTTAGAAAGAACTGAAACTGCAATAAATTGTTAGTTATTGATTATAAAATTCTCAGCACTTTCAAAGGTATTACATCATTTTCTGGTAGTGCAGATATGTACATGGCCAATTACGGGGGGGCGACTAGAAAAAAGGGTAATTCATTATTTCTACAGACCGTTTGGAGCTATAATAAACCATATTTGCACACAAAATTGAAAAGCATGTAATAATCATGATTTCAGAGAGATATGCAATAAGTGCATTTGTGTAGCTAACTGAAAAAAAAACATGTAGTACTAGTTGTTTTCTGTTTATTTTACAAATATGACCATGATTATGACTAATTATAGGGGGGGAAATACACAAGTTCCCTTGTAGTCACTACAACAGCGTGATTATAATCTACATATGCTGCTAAAGACTGCTGGATAAAAACCATACCAATATTGCGGCCACATACAGCACCAGATCCAATAGATAATTAGTTTTGCGTAATTCGATTTCCTTTGGATCCATCACTTTGAATTAGCCAAACAAGCAAAATGTAACTTCACTGCGGAGAAAATTATGGAAGGCTGCATGTTACAGACGGTTTAAAATTAGACCAGATGGGATATCTCTTTATGAAGGGGAAACTATTAAGACCAAACGAAACATCGCAGTCTAGCAGCATGAGGAGAACTAATCGAATTAGCCAACGGATACAAGTGATGCTATTATGGGTTTGTCACATTCTTTAACAACTTTAAGCAGATGTCCTGTAAGTCATCAGCTCCCAAAATGGGTTATATTTTGGAGCATTTTTTTCATTTTCCTTGGCAAAAAGAAAAAAATATTTATTTGTTGCTTGGTGCCAAGTTTGTTATTTCAAATGAACTGAGAATGTGGTTTAAACTATAACAGATAATATAGCATGTGGCTTACAGCTGTGAAGATACAAGGCATTTACCAAATAATTTAGTTTTCCCATATTAGCAATCATTTAAAAGATTTAAGCCATTAACCATTGGTTATATACTGTATTAATATTGATAGTATATTTATAATGATAATAGCATTTTTAAAAGACAATCATATATATATATATAATTTTATTTTTATTATTAATAAATAATTTTAATATTGTTAGTTGTTTAAAATTATTTGATGCCTTTCTTGTATTTTACTTAATTGAACATGATTAAAATTCTGCAGAACAATCTGTCCACAAGGCACAATTCTGTCAAGATTATTGAAGAACAACTATGCAGAGGATGATGGTTGTGCATTTCTTCATGATAAATCACCTCCTGCTCCGCTGGTAAAATCAATGCAAAAGGTGCGTCACAATCTTTTGTTTAAGAATCTCATTGACTTTTATCCCTCTGAAAGTATAGGGATGATAAATAATTGTGATTTCTTAAGACAAAAGTTTTGTTTTTCTTGTTTGTTTCTGCATGAGCGTGTGTCTTGAGACCAAGGGACCGGGCCAATATTAATGAGTGGGTCATTGTAGGACAGTTTTCCAGATGGGCCTTTATCTGATCTAGGTGGCGTTTGCAGAATAAATGAGAAAGGCAAAAGGAAATGCCCTTTCCGTTCAAGGGTGCATGTGGGCATAAAATAAGGTATTATCGAGCACTTAAACTCTAAGTGCGTGTAGCGAAGAAGAACCCACAGGGATAAAAGGG
Organism: Sinocyclocheilus rhinocerous; assembly: GCF_001515625.1. Classification (NCBI taxonomy): domain Eukaryota; kingdom Metazoa; phylum Chordata; class Actinopteri; order Cypriniformes; family Cyprinidae; genus Sinocyclocheilus; species Sinocyclocheilus rhinocerous. The sequence continues at coordinate 502,538 of NW_015658063.1, read as the reverse complement.
GTTTACCGAACTGGTCAAGACTCTCATGTTTTATTGTCTTATTTATTACACTTCCTCCATTAAATGCTATTTGGTGCCAATATCCTCCATCTTTGATATCCATGTACAAGCATGGACAGTATCCAAAGCAAAAGAAAAAAAAAGGAAAGTGTACATGTATATCACTGTTATTTTAGTATCACTGATATACTATGCTGATGTATATATATATATATATATATATATATATATATATATATATATTAGACCATGATTAAAATATCATCATCCTCTTTATTCTGTGCTAGACTGCAGTGAAGACCACCATGTGCATAAGAAGTGCACTCATGGGAGGCTGTGCATTTAAGAGGATGCATATATATTACTCAATATTCATAGACTTTTCATCTTAATGTCCATGTAAACTGCATTATAAATACCCACCTTTCAGCAAAGAGTTTCGGACTGCAGTGTAACCTGAAATAACTATTCCAGGAGCATCATCCTCGTAAGAGATTCATCTTTCACCGCTTTTAACATTGCTTGCCCCTCTTTGAGACCAAGGGACCGGGCCAATATTAATGAGTGGGTCATTGTAGGACAGTTTTCCAGATGGGCCTTTATCTGATCTAGGTGGCGTTTGCAGAATAAATGAGAAAGGCAAAAGGAAATGCCCTTTCCGTTCAAGGGTGCATGTGGGCATAAAATAAGGTATTATCGAGCACTTAAACTCTAAGTGCGTGTAGCGAAGAAGAACCCACAGGGATAAAAGGGGTTTACCGAACTGGTCAAGACTCTCATGTTTTATTGTCTTATTTATTACACTTCCTCCATTAAATGCTATTTGGTGCCAATATCCTCCATCTTTGATATCCATGTACAAGCATGGACAGTATCCAAAGCAAAAGAAAAAAAAAGGAAAGTGTACATGTATATCACTGTTATTTTAGTATCACTGATATACTATTATAGCATTTGTTAGATTTTGTTTAACTAGATTTTATTTTTATATTTCCTGCTTTGACTTTCATTTTCATTTAATTTTAGGTTTTAGTATATTTTGTGTTTTGTCATTTTTATTTGTTTTGTTTGAAATGATATGCCTATATAGATTTTATTAAGTTTTAGTTTTAGTTTATTTAATTTTAATTATTTTAGAACATTTCTAAATGTACAATCCTGTTATTTTAGCTCTTATGGCTGCTAACAGGGCAGAAACTCAAATCTCCAGCAGGTCTGTTTTATAAATGGAGTTGAGCTTTCAGGATGTTTACACCTTTGCATCCTGGTCTTGCTTTGCAGGTGCCTATAGAGATGCATAGCTAAGATGGGACTGGGAAAAACAAGAGCATGTAACGTCTGAAACAATTTCAGAAAGGTCAGAGTTTTGGGACCTAGTGCAGCTGTTGAGTTCTTTTTTCAAAATACCTACTATCAATTCTGTGTAGGTAAATAAATCAGTTTCATTTATCCAAGAAAAATAAAATAAAATACAAGGATGGAGAAAAAAAGCATGTGTTTCCTCTTACATATCTTCAGCTCACAGGGTGTTTGTCAAGTAACTATTTTATTGGCTGTTAGCCAATGCGAGAAGAATTGATTTCTGCTTTATTGCTTTAGCTCTCCTTCGTATCCAATTCTGTATCCACCTTAATGCCACCCCGCCAGTTTCCTCTGAAACACTATCTTCTAATATTCCCAGAAGAGATGGAAATTATCCATACATATTTCAGATAGGGAAAAAAAAAGAATAGCACTGTTTACCAAGAGCTACACCAGCACAAGGTGTGTGATGTGCTATTTTATGGGCGATGGGGAGTAGGAAACAAAGAAACAAAGAAAGACTTTAATCACATCGTAAATACTGGATTTATTAGTTCAGTCCAACACACAGACAAAAAAATAAAAATCGTCTGAGACATTAATCCAAGGGCCAAGTTATTGCCCCAGCAACAAGGGAAGAAAACCAAAAGAACCAGCATCAATCCAATAGGTCAAGTGTGCTTCTGCTGAAAACTAAATGCGAAATGACAGATTAAGTTTCTTATAATATTTAAAGCGATGAAATCATACCGTAAGATTGCTTAATAAAATAACACAGGAAGCTGAGAATCTTTAAGGATACATTAGTTTAATCAATACTGTAATTAAGTTAGCCTCATATATCTTTCAACCACCATTCAATAGAGAATGTCTATGGCCTATCAACACACTGAGAGTGTATGCTAGTTCATTTCAACAAGACAGAGATGGAGTCTTTGTTTTTACAAATACAGTGGCCCCCAAAATATTTGGCCACATAAGTAATATTCAAAAATGTTTGAATGTCATTACATTAGATACAAAATAAACCATGTGCAATTACTTTTCAAAGTTGTAAATAAAACAAATATCACTTTCTACTTAAAAATGTACATTTTAATTGAATATGTCACTTGCTTTGAGTGAAGATTGATCCTACACCTTTTTTAACATATTTTGGGCCAGGTTTACTAAACAGGTCAAATTAGTGCGAAAGCACAATTCCAAAACAGCGCCGATGGGCGTGGAAATTTCTGCGAGTGATTTACTGACAACGCGCAAATTAAAGAACAATGACGCAACATCTAATTTCCATAATGACCAATGCAATCTACCAAGCACAAAGCAAATTAGCGTAAGGATATGTTCGGATTTGGATAATGTGTTCTTCTGGCATTCCAAATAAATTAACGTCTGAAATGGAAACTCCTACAAATGCATATTTAATAAGGTCAGGCACAAAAATAACTGTGTCCATGCCTTTTCAGCGCTAATTCTTCACTGCGCGTCTTTAGTAAATCCTAACAGTACTATTTTAACGCCAAAAGACGGTTTGCACTGGCACACACTGTTAGTAAATCTGGCCCTTTAACTTTAATTTCATCAATATATATAAAGGTCAAACTCATCAATCAAGTTGACATAAGCTCCCGGCTATCACTACTTATATATATATATATAACATAATTTAACTTTAACTTAATATTAAATAATAGCAATATGACATACATTTGTATTTGTGTACCAAAGGACAGATAATAAACTAAACGTACTATATAAAAGCCATGACATTACCAGTTTATTCCTCTAACAACAGGAACTGGAAACAGGAAAGTGTATGTGGCAGGAACAACGGCCACATACACTTGGGCACCACAATACATGTATTGTCTATTTTGAGGGAATAATACTATACTCTATATAATTTTTTTGCTTCCCATGGCTTTGGTTGTTGTTATTCATTGTGTTTATAAGATTAAAAAACTGCATCTACTATTGTGCTAAATCCAGGACACAATACCATCTGTTTCTGTTGCCAATTTGAGGATGGCTGTCAGGTGTGTGATATAGATGCAATGAGAACTGTTACACGAGATGCCCGTCTTTCCACCCAGCGTGTGCAAATCACTGCAAGGGCATGGCACAGCTGAGCCAGCCATCCGCAGAGAGATAAACCACTGGGGAACAAGTTTGAGGCTGGCAAATGGGAGAAACGGGGGTCAGGCGCAGCCTATGGATGTTCAGGCTTGCTGAGTAGTGTAAATTGCAGCTTGTAAAACGGCCAGCTGAATGGAGGGGGAGGTGTACCTCAAAAAAGCTCCCTGTTGAGAATACAGCCACCTCGGAGAACATATTATTACGAAGCGGGTGTGGAACAAGGTGGAAAAATAACTCGCTAAATAGCAGAGGTCCCGCAAGTGGCAGTGGAATGCCGCATTTGATTGTAGGTGGGATTTGGTGACTTGTTCATTTGTGGAGACCCCCCTGCAGTTGACTCAATTGCTCGTCTATTACAGAAGCCCAATGACAGTGGCAGGGAAGAGGGTGGTCGCTCTTCGACAGACTGGGTAAGCAAGCCACTGCTGCTTTCAATAGGTTACACATTACCCCCTAAAGAGAAGAAAAATAAGCTGAAATGGAAAAAAAACATTTTCAATTTACAACGTGGCCTTTGTGATAGCAGCTGGAGATACGAGCCAAAGAATAGATGGTTAAAAAAAGAAGAAAAAAACACATCAAAGTCAAAATGACAGCACAGCTGGGCTTTCATCAAAGCACATTGGACGAGTGCTTATCCATCCACAAACCCGCATAAACTATCACGGTGAGATGGCGAGACTGGCGCCGAACGACCACCGTGCACCACTGAGCTGAGCAAAAGCCCCAGCTGGCCTGAAGACCGCCACGTATGGCCCACAATAGACATGGACGGGTGACAGGTGTCTACACTGGTGGCTCACTCTCTTTGGGACTGGCATCGTTGCAAAGCACTCAAGGAAGTGACATGATTTTAGGGGGTACTAGGTTTAGGAGCTTGCCCTCCGGCCGAGACAAGTCAGAGCCAGGAGGGGATGCAGCATAGGTACCATCTGTCGCAGAGGCTGCCCGTCGCACTACCAATGAAAAACTCCCACTCTTCTCCCACCTTGCAATAACACAGTCTAAGCTCTGAAGGCTAAGAAGAATAAAATGGCAAAATCAAGTGGGTAGGATGGATGCAAAAGGAGAGAAATTATATTCTAAAGAAGGGTTTTTTTTTTCTTTTGCATCCTTTGCAAATTTGAATATGTTCAAATTGGTTTGTTTTCGAGAGCAAGTTGAGGACTCAAGGTCATCTGATAATTTCACATTCTGCGAGCATCAAACTATGTACAGCAAAGCAGCTATGACCTGCTTTGCTCAGATTTTAAAATAGAAATGATCAATCACTTTTCTGAACAATGCCCTGAGAAAACAATATCAGAGGACAACAGAAGCGTATGGTTGACTTCTGAAATAACAACACAAAGACGTCTATCTCTATCTGCAAATGTTCCAGTTCAATTGTTAATGTTAATTGTTTATGCAGTGTCAATATTAAAAAGTTTAATATATATATATAGCAAGGGTATATTTGTAGCAATAGCCAAAAATACATTGTATGGGTCAAAATTATCGATTTTTATGTCAGAAATCTTTAGGATATTAAGTAAAGATCATGTTCCATGAAGATATTTTGTAAATTTCCTACCGTAAATATATCAAAACTTCATTTTTGATTAGTAATATGCATTGCTAAGGACTTCATTTGGACAGCTTTAAAGGCAATTTTTCTCAATATTTTCATTAACATATCAATATATATATATATATATGGGGGGGTGTTAGTTCGTTTGAGTTTCCCTCTTTTCTTCGCTTTCAAATGGCTTGTACAAACAAAGTTTAAATAGGTATATAAAACTGAAAATCAGCAAACACTGTGGAACCAAATAAGAAACAGAATGTTTATTAGCAAAACGAATAAGAAAGCTTGGAGGCAAGGCATATACACCCTGATGTAAAATAAAATAAATAAAATACACAAAGTATAAATAAAGTAATCAGCAAACACTGGAACCAAATAAATAAGAAACAAATGTTTAAAAAACTTCCAGTCTGTAACGCCCCTGTGGACTGTTTATTGTGGTTTCTTCCCCTTTTGTTGGTTTAGCCAAACAGGCGCCTTTGCATTTCCTTTCTAAACAATCTTCTGCCATCGTCTTGTCTTTCATCTCACTCTTGTCAGTCAGCTCGACTCACTCTCCTCACGTGATAAATAAAATCTGAATCTGTCGTTCGCGCACGGTTCGGCACGCTGCATTGAGCGTTAAGTTTTTAAAAGTGTCTGTCCTCTAACTGAACTAGGCTAAATGATTTTTGTTACTGTAAAAAATCAAAACGATGGTGGGGGGCAGTGCCGCGGTAGGCAATTGACATAACCGGTGTTGCGGCTTAACACCGGTATAACCGAAATCACCATCTATCGCAGCAAGCCTAATATATATATATACAGTATATATATATATATTTTTTTTTTTTCTTTTTAGCTTATTAGTCCTAATTTAATTATTCACCATGATAAGTGGACATTATCTTAAAGACAAGGTAATCAGCCAATCACAATGACATGGATGCACTTCTTGCCGGAAGTGCATAGTTCATAAAATATATAAATAATCAAAATCTAATCAGCAAATAATTACACATACATATATTTTTCTATGGTGCCTTCTAAAAAAAATATCAACTCAATCATAAGCTGTAACAAATCTAAAATCATCAGTGAAAATTTATTTGGTCTGACAACAACCTTTATGAGCTTCTACCTCATTTCACCCTACACAACCTTAATCACGGAGGTGTCTCAATCGTGTAGTGATCACATTATAAATCTTGTTTGTACATCTGTACTCTGAATAATTAAGTAATTAATGACCGGGGCCCATTATTTCTGCTGTTTACAGTTCATGGACATCAAAACACTATCAATTTTGCTTAAATACTGCGTTGTCCTTCATGATACAAACATAATGCCCTGAGAAGAGAAAATTGTTTGGATCCTGTTGCCTTCCTCAATGAGGTTAAATCATCTGCTGACTTCCCGCATGTTGCCCTTAGAATACTAATAACTATCTTTGTGGGGATATCAATGTCAGAGTCTGTGTTTGAGATGGGAGGCATGCAATATTCTTCAGCTTCTGAGGGATCAAGCAGGGTTCGCTCAATAGAGGAGGTTTCCCGGAGCTCGGAGGAATCATATTCCGACAGGGATCTTTCAGTAATCAGTGGCTTTGCACAGAGAATCAACTAGCCATCCAAAACAACTGCCATAATGCTCTAATGTGCAATTACAGGATTTGAAATTCAAGCAGCAAAGGAAATCCAGCAAAGCCTGGAGCCCCCATATGTTCCTTTTACTTTATTAAGAAATAATGAGCCATTTGTGCATTTCCTATTAAAATATTTGCCAACCAAACACTTGACTTGAATACTGACTCGAACAGCCCATTCATCCAACCTGTGTTCAGAACTCTCCATTCATCTGAGCTACACAGCTCGTCACCGCTAACTTTGCCCCATACAAACTCCACTGCTGTTCAGCATGACAATTTACAAATATGGATTTTCCACTAATTATACTGAGTGTGTTTAAAAGCTTTTAAAATCCTTATGCCCTCAAGAGTCTTTGCTCCAATTGTTCTGAGGCTAACTACTTCTGGGGATGACAGTAGTATAACGATCTGAGAGAGGAGAACCGTGAAGCCAGGAGGCGTAACCACTAATTGACTGAATCTGAACAAACACTATCTCCTTTTCTATCTCACACACAACTTGAACTTTTCTTATCTACATAATATTTTCTCTCCTGACTCAGTCCACACTGAATCTACACCTACAGAACTACAGAATTGTTTTTTCTTCCTTTTTTTCTTTATTAGTTCAAATTAAAACTATGGAAGCTTGCTTCTGCCACGGAGTAAAAAATAAAAAGGGTAATTGCAACTTTTTTATTTCAAAATTCGGACTTTTTTTCTTGCAATTGTAAGTTTACATCCTGCAATTCAGATTTTGTTTTTCTCAGAATTGCATGATATAAACTCATAATTATCTCGTAATTATGAGATAGGAATTGTGACTTACAAAGTCAGAATTGCGTGATAAAAACTCACAATTGTGCTACAGTCAGAATTGCGAGAAATAAACTCAGAATTGGTTATATCTTGTAATTCAGATTTTTTTCTCAGAATTTTGAGGAGTAAAAAGAATTGTGAGATACAATCTCAGAATTGCTGAAAAAAAAACGTCAGAATTGTGACGCAATTACCTTTTTTGTATTCTATGGTGGGCTTCCATATAGAACAGTTTTAGAAACTTTTTGGCCAAAAATCTTCATTATTTCTTTTTGCTAATTTTAAAATTATTTTTATGTATAGACTTCATTGTTTTACTCTTGTCCAAGACCAATAATTTCAATCTTAAAAGTATATGAAAAGTCATCATAAAAATACTATGACTCTATAAAAATATGTTTAAGTGGTACATTTATTGTGTGAAAATGATATAATGGAATGAGCAAATAGTGCACAGTCCATAGTGGATCAAAACCAAAAGTTAGTGTTAGTGGTTGAACGGATCGTAGTTGATCCGTGATCCGTACGGACCAAGCCCCACGGTTCGGCACGCATATGATCCACAGATTAATTGCAAAATTTAACCATAATAGAGTGAAAGTTTACCATTTGTATGTGTTTACTCACACAATCGATTTTAAACCATTCCAGTGAAAGAAAAGGTGCAAGGGAACTAGATTTGTTACTCGCGCATTGTTTTCTATTACAGCCGCACACGCAGAGAAGCGCGTTTCAGACTGAGTGCGAACACCGAACTGAATCCTCTTTCGTATCTCCTTCAATCCTTGCCTTTGAACAGACACATATAAACATTAAATTATGACAAAATACCAATCTCGACAATCATTCTGGTAAATGCAGGCATAGAGGAGAAACAATAATGTACAGTATGTGGAAAATAAATTTAATAATTTGAAAAATGAAAAATAATGTTTTTTTTACTTTAAACCGCATAAACACATTTCATTACACCAAATACACAAAATAATGTTCTTTTTAGCAGCATCATATGACCCCTTTAAGTGAACGAGAACAGCTAAGAAAGAAATCGGATGTGTATCATCATATTGGATCCATGCATCAGGTCTTAAAGGGACAGCAGCCTATAAATACCTGCTGCTGTCATTATGCTCATCAAACAGCAAAACACATTTTTGATTAGATTAATCTAATTTAATCTATATCTAATCTATATAGTTTTAGCTGTGGTATTGAAAAAGTACTTAGCTTTAAGTAATAAATGGAAAGCATTACATTGAAATATTTTTTTATTTTCTTGCTGATCCGAAAAATTCAAATCCGTTGAACCTCTAGTTTTGTACTTGGATACCATGGAGACAACAGTGTCAGGGAAGATAATTCATGTGATTAATTATGAGAGATGTGTTGTGTGAAAAAAAAAAACTGAACAGAATGCTTTTATTGTGTCATCTTCAATCAATCTGTAATTTTCTCACATTATGCAGAAGTGTGAAATTATTATTTAATTGTCAGTATTTAGAATACACAAAATGCTAGCTACGAAATTCGCCTTACAAAGACAATGGAGTCTGACATTTTATTCAAAAATATGTATAATGTCATTTTCATCACAAAACAAAAGTGAGAGTTTGATTTTTTTTTTTTTTTTCTCCCACAATTCACACGACCAAATGTGCCCAATTGAAGCAACACCCTTACCATTATCTATATGTGACCCTGGACCGCAAAACCAGTCACAAGGGTCAATTTTTCGAAATTGAGATTTATGTATCATCCGGAAGCTGAATAAATAAGCCTTCCATTGATTTGTTATGATAGGACAATATTTGGCCGAGATTCAACTATTTGAAAATCTGGAATCTGAGGGTGCAAAAAAAAATCTAAATATTGAGAAAATCGCCTTTAAATTTGT
>NW_015658063.1:487793-492886 GCF_001515625.1 Sinocyclocheilus rhinocerous | reverse complement strand
AACACTAACTAGTGTAAATGTAGCCTAACAGATGTGTAAACTGAAGACTATTTGAGCTTTATTAAAACTATTTTGCACTGATTTATTGTGTTGGTTACATTTTCTTCCTTTGTGCAGTGGCTCAGGAGATGAGTCTTTGAGTTTGTATAAACATCAACAAGCTGAAAAATAAAACCAAAGTTTTTTTTTTTGATAATGTAATCTAGTTAAAATTGATTTCATAAAATTGGTATCGAAAAAAGTATCGTTCAGGAACCGGTATCGAAATCAAGGTATCGGTATCGAAAAATTTTGAACGATACCCAGCCCTACATAACACACACACAGGTTTGAAGACAAAGCCTTCCGTCACATGTCTGTGTATTTAACTGTAATGAAGCAAAGATATTTACCCGATGTGGGTTTATGTAAAGGAAACCACGAACACAGCTGTATGGTGGACTGTACCTGGTGGAACTTGAACTTGAAGCCCAGCATGTGGCAGAGGGTCTGGTGCTCGCACATATAGGACTTGATAAGAGGGATGAAGAACTCATCCTGTTCAGAGCGACACTCGTACACCTCTAAGATGATGTCCAGCACACGGTTTGGGTCCAGATTGAAACATCCTGAGGACAGAAGACGGGAGGCATCAGCTCATGAGCTCAGTGACAGTCAGCACACAAGACAGCTGTAATCATGACAGTTGGTTTGAGCTCACTCAAGTGATCATAAACGTTTGTTTTGGGCCGCTGTGCCAGTCATTATCAGGGCTCAACAGAGACGGTCCAGTGACCCGGGGAAAGTGTGAGAGTTTCATCATTTGCCCTGCTGCTCCACTGCTGTCACTACGTGTATTGTATATATATTTTTTTTCCATTGTTTTTATTAAGGATGGCTTGATACCATTTTTTATGTCCGATACAGATACTGCAACCATGAGCAACCAATCCAATACTCACTGTTATTTATATCAGTTTAGAATTACTATACTTCATTAACTTACTAACTACACACTGCTTTATTATAAATAAAGAAAAAAACAGAAAAACAAGTACATAAAAAAATATATATGTGACCCTGGACCACAAAACCTCTCAAGTCTGAAATTGAGATTTATGCATCATCTGAAAGCTGAATAAATAAGCTTTCCATTGATGTATGGTTTGTTATGATATGATAAAAAATCTAAATATTGAGAAAATCGCTTTTAAAGTTGTCCAAATGAAGTTCTTAGCAATGTATATTACTAATCAAAAATTAAGTTTTAATATATTTACAGTAGGGAATTTACAAAATATCTTCACGGAACATGATCTTTACTTAATATCCTAATGATTTTTGCCATAAAAGAAAAATCAATAATTTTGACCCATACAATGTATTTTTGGCTATTGCTACAAATATACCCCAGCGACTTAAGTCCAGGGTCATTTTTGTTCCTAATTTGATTAATTTAAATAATTCAGAAGTATATGTCCAAGAATTACTGCAGCAAACATCAAGAACTCAAACTCAGACAGGTTGCATACCATGACAGAGATGTGCAGGATACGAAGCTCTTCCTCGGCGGAGTCACTACCGGGGTAAGTGGTTGCCGCCGGGCCAGGCAGGTTCCGACTGCCGTCCTGATGGTGGATGTGGAAGAGCAAAGTGCCATTTTCCAACCACTGCTGCCTCCAGCGAACCAGGGGGATGTCTTCAGAGTTCCCAGAGATCTCTGCAAATATAAACAGAAGAAAATCAGGTTCAGTAAATGTTTTGTGTTGCATTGAGAAGAATGTGATGGTTTGCATGATAAATCATAAATGCTCCCGTCATGCAAATATACACAGTATACTGTGACTATACATTATTCATATCACTCCAGACATTTTAGGATTATCAAAGCAATCCCTACGGCATTTAAACTTCACTTTAGAAATAAACATGAAACAGCCTCAAGTCCGGTTAATGGATGCAGAGACAGATGACTTGAGTTTGTCAGAACAAATACACATTAATAGAAATGGTGCTACTGGACGTCACATTAACAGACGATTTAGGAGGAGAAATGATAAATAGGCTTTCCTTTTACTCGCAGCTCAAAGCTAACTGAACATATGTTCTTGACATTGCATACAGTCTGTTTGATATGTAAGGACAGAGGATTTGGATAAGCCTTTGAAAACGTGTCATTTTATGACAGTTTATTGAACTATATGGGTGGGGTGATTCACTGGATACGTGCTTTTAATTTTGAATGGTTGCTATAGAATTCTCTTTTTGTTTGTCTGATTAGGCGTTTGTTCTTAAACATACTGATGTACTGCTGAAACAAATGAAAAACAAAGCTTTTGACCTGTGCTGCCTCTTCTGCATTAGTAATGTTTTACACAAAGGGGAGGCAGACATCTCCTTTCAAAATGGTGCTTGCAGACTGCACATCGAGGTGAACCCCTGACCCACTTTATGAGTTGTATATGCACAGGCACAAGCCAGAGTGACTCTGCACTTCATCACTAGATGTCATACAGAGTCCCAGGGGTCCGGTGGGATACGGCACCTTTATTAATGAAACAACACGCATGATACAACAAAGGCATGTTACAGGAATAAATTACTGCTGTTTGCTTTTTTTCTATAAGGTTTTCTTTAAGCATGAGAAAATTGTGCCCCTGTGGACTTTTAGAAAATAAACTCTCTTAAAACACATTTTCAAGTTATCTTACTACTTTATTTTGAAAGTCATGAACACTTCCAGAACAATATAATTTAATTCCCACAACTACATTTGGTTTAATAGCATTCTGTGATGGACACAATTCCTTTGTTTTGTCAAGTCTAATTTCATTATCTAGTATTTTGTGTATCCCAAAATATAAAAATAAATCAGTGACACTTTAGAATAGGGAACAAAGGTTCACTATTAATTAAGAGTTTTTCCTGAACAAACTCCTTATTTGCTGTTTATTAATAGCAAGTAAATTAGTTGTTAAGTGTAAGTATGAGTAAGGATTAAAAGTTCTAAAATATGATCATGCAGTATAAAGCATTAATATGTGTGTTATAAGTACTAATAAACATGAACATGATATTATACTTGTAACAGGCATGCTAATATGCAATTAGTTAATAGTGAGAATTGGTTCTTAAAATAAAGTGTTACCAATAAATATATAAGTGTATAAAATAAATGCAAATATATAATGTTTACAATTAATAAGTGTTAATAATTGGACAAAATTTCCACATTGACCAAAAAGAATGCAAACAATGATATATTTCACACTTTTAGTTTATCACAATTTTAAAACACAAATTTTATGTAATGTACTGCAACTCATACTGTATCTTAATAACAGACTTTTATATTTTAAGAAGTTTGATGAGTAGCAAAAATAATTGATAAAGGTTTCCAAAACCATGCGACCTTCATATGATAAAAAGAAAAGAATGCAATCTTTTTTTTTTTTTTAATTCACCTGCTAGGATATAAATGTGTCCAAAGTTGAAGAAACATGCATAACATTGTCCTCACTTCAAAATTCAGCAGGATGCGCTTTTGATTTGGAATCACTTTAATTTTACATTAAATTATGAAATTTTTCATTTTTGCTGAAAATAATTATTTAATCAAAATGTGCATAAATAATATACAATCAAGAACCCAATAATTAAAATTAATTAACTGTGTTTAATTTTGCTGTTAGAAATCTGACTTTGAATTTAATTATGATCCAGACAGGTCACGCATTCTGTAAAATAACCTGAAGACTTTCATTTCACACCCTAAATCCTATCACAGAGTTTTATCTTTTTGATGATGTTGTCAGTTCAATCAACTCAACCTATTCAAAGTCATGACAAATTTGTAAAACTAACCAACAGAATAAATGTATTGGAGAGAAAACTGTTGTAATGTCAGTGGAGTCCGGCATCACATCTGTTTTGAACTTCAACATGAAGATACGAACCTGGAGGGACCCATGTGAGGGTCACTGCACCTGGACACATTTCCCACAAGCCACAATAACACATTCACAAATCCTGTCCAGTTGGGGGGCCTTATGGGGCAGGTGTTTATCATGAAGGAATTGTTCACCCAAAAATGAAAACTTGAGCTTTCATTTTATGCAAAAGTACAGCCTTGACATTCTGCTAAACATCTCTTTTTGTGTTCAACAAAAGAAAAGGAAAAATAATGAAAGGGGGTTGTTAAATGATGGCCGACTTTCCATGTTTGGCTAAACTATCTTTTTAGTATAGGAATAATGATGTGCAATTACCCATCCATCCTAGGCTGCCCTCTTTTCTCTTTTTGTTGTTTGTTCGGCTTAGTTTTGTTTTGTATGTCCTTTAGTAACGCCACCCATGGATTAATTTATTTTTGTCATGCAGTCCAAAACATGGGCTTTGGAAAAGGTGTAAAATTAGGTGTAAAAAATATTTATGAATCATTCCAACTGTTAATAGGGAGCCAGACTTTGGTTTGAATCTGTCGGACAATCTGAAGGCTGAACGCTGATTGTGCCGAATTCTCTTTTAAATGCATATCGGGCAATAGTTGCCTCGAAACGGCTGTTTAAATGCAGGAAAGCACAAACCAAAGGGAGAGATAGAAAGAGAAAGAAAGAGAACAAGAAAGAGAGGGCTGGGGTAAAAAGCTAGTACTATTCATCTCACATCCTGATGCAGTATTAGAACCCGCCCTCCCTTCTCTTTCACTGTTCCTATGCTTACAGAGTTCCACAGACCCAAATATACAATCTGGCCTTTGGCTAAATACAGCCATTTACAAAGGCTGCCTCTGAGGAAGAACCTTTCTAGAATTGGCCAGGGTGTTTGGCATCATGTTCATAATGCAGACAGAACAAAGGCTAACGTTTCAGAAAGCACAGAGTGGTGGCCTGTCATTATGTGGGATTCGCATTTTGATTTAAAGAGTGACTATCTCTGAACAATTTTAAAATACACTTTTTGTTTAGCTTTGGAAGGCCAAACAAAGTAGTTTCGCTTTCACAACGAAACATAGCGTCTCCATGACATGGCGGCGGCAGCAGCAACAATACTACTGCGAGAATAAAAGTTATGCCTTCTTTCTTTGCGTGAACATTTGGGCAGTGTTATGCAAA
>NW_015658063.1:459517-486056 GCF_001515625.1 Sinocyclocheilus rhinocerous | reverse complement strand
TCGATTTTTACAAAGCTCATCGTTCTGAAAAGCGAGGTGTGCTCTGATTGGCCAGCTATCCAGTGCGTTGTGATTTGCCGAATACCTCAAGCGTGTGATGGAAATGTTACGCCCCTTACCATACTGTGTTGTCGTGTCCCGGTGCAACGAGACAAATACAATAATAAAGAATATCTCTTTGGGTTTGAGACTTTAGTCTTTGCAACTTTAGGGGTCTTATCTATGCACGAACAACTTGTAACACTCCAAAGAGAAAGGAAAACTTGAAATTGCATCATATGACCCCTTTAAAACGATGCATACAGGCAGGAGGACTAAGGTTGCAATCAGCTTTTGTTCTCCATAGGTTGAGGCATTAGTCTTGTGGTCATGTATGCTAGTAAGCAATTATTATAAGCAATAATGTTCTAATTGCCATTGCCTGAGACTAGGCATGGTGAGCTTGTGGAAAAGAAAAATGGCATCTAATACGGTGCAATTATCCCAACTCTACTCTCATGCTTATTTTACTTCTTTAATTCTGGAAATGTGAAAGTTTGCATAAACTATTTTAGAAATGAATTTCCATTACTGTACTGTACCAAAAAAATACATAAAAATAAACAATAAAAATAAAATGTAAAAATAATACAAATAAGATTAACAATTAATTAAAATAAAATTCTTGAAATTATTATTTGTAAAATATGTGATCACATCTAGTGCATGTAATATATTGAATTATCCAAAACTTCAACATTGTAATTCATGTTAGATTCACAAACGTCTTCTGCAGTTATCACAGCATTAGAGAAACAAGAATCATGAGCGATGAACATGACAGCTCAACTCGAGAGATGTTTTGTTCACAGCAGATCAAAGTTTACCTTCACCAGCCTGTTCCAAGGTATGTCTCCTCCGATGGTGAAAATGTTCCTCCTGAATAAGAATTCAGGGCTAAGCAATCAGTCAAAGTCAGTTTTATTTTGTAAGCCTATCCAACACCCCGAGCATTAAGTGCAATGGCTGAGCATTAAGTGCAATGGCTAGTAAATGGCAATTTGTTAAAGATTCAAAGCCATGTTTAATATTTCATGTTGGATAATTAGACTTAAGATTGAGCACAACGTACAGAAAATGCGTGCCTTCAAGGTCTTTCTTGGCACTGTTATATGGATATACACTAAAGAATGATTGAACAAAATCATTCCAAGTTAAATCATAATCAATTACTGTGATTGCTTTTTTTCTAGAATAATCAACAACGATAGATATTAACCCTATAAAGCCTATTTAAAAATGCCTCGACATTATCAGCATACACATGTCCTGCTTGTCATGTGTTTTCTGCGTTGAAACCTTTTCTGCAAAAATAACTTTTATATTGTTAGTGATATTTTAAGATGAACACTTAATGGATTTTATTAATAACACTTAATAACGCAACTTAGGAATAGGTTTACTTGATTATCCATTATCCATCTTTTTTTTTGTGGAAAATATATGATCAAATGTGACCCTGGACCACATAACCAGTCATAAGTTGCATAGGTATATTTGTAGCAATAGCCAACAATACATTGCATGGGCCAAAATGATAGATTTTTCTTTTAGTCCAAAAATCATTAGGATATTAAGTAAAGATCATGTTCCATGAAAATATTTGGTAAATTTTATTTGGTAAATATATCAAAACTTAATTTTTGATTAGTAATATGCACTGCTATGAACTTCATTTGGACAACTTTAAAGGCGATTTTCTCATTATTTTGATTTTTTTTTTTTTTTGCACACTCAGATTCCAGATTTTCAAATAGTTGTATCTCAGCCAAATATTGTCCTATCCTTATTTATTCAGCTTTCATATGATGTATAAATCTCATTTTCAAAAAATTGACCCTTATGACTGGTTTTGTGGTCCAGGGTCACAAAAATTATACATAAGGGTTTTGTGGAATGTTTGTTTGTACATCCCTCAGTCACCATTGTATTGCATTGCATTATATTGTCTGTCCCCACAATAAATCCTACAGAGTGTTGATCATAAAACCACATCAGGACAGATGCAACTGACATACTAATTCTATGCTATACACCTCAAGGTAGATTGAAGCACAACTTTAAAGTGAACTGATTTGATATTGTAGAGGACCAAAAACAATAAAACAAGCCTCAATTAATCAATCTCCTCAGAATGAACTATTTTTGGTCCAAATAAATCTGGTTTATGTGAAATATAAGGTGGGTTATAGTTTCTATCGGGGGTTATTCTAGGGGTCTTTACACCAGATGAGATTCTGCAATAGACTGGTCTGAAGGTTGCAGATCAAAAAAATATTATTTTAAATAAACCATTAATAAAATAAATCACAGGGTTTTTTTTTTAAACCGGGTGTACACTTTGCATTTTTTCTATTTTTTATGATTGTTTCTTGTCACACTGAATGATATGATTCCTTTGACAACAGTACAATGTGTATATCATAAGTCACAACTGACAGCGTTGACTGGCCGTTTTACATCATTAATCATGTTACATTCTGATGTCCTCGTAGACACACAAAATTGAAATGGTATCACTCAAACCAAGCGAGCAATGCTTTGCCTGGAAAAGGACATATATATCCATAAACACACACACACACACACACACACACATGACTGTCTTTGATACACACAAGCACATGCACTGCTATAAACAGACACACACTGCGAGAATAGTCTAGAAATGTTTTTCAATAATATTCACCTTTTTCCATTTATTACACCTCACTACACAATCCTGGCAAACAATTCTGTATTTAATAATTTTCTTGTATCCGTTCCAGTAGAAACATTCAAAAATTCCTAAAACAAGATCAATTCACCTGAGAAGCCAATTGCATAAGATATTAAGACTTGTTTTCAGAGCATGCATTGCATCAGTATATAGTTATAGTTATATTTTGTCTTGTTCTGTTGGCTGACTTGTTTTAGCATAAGCCCCGGGTTTAAAACAAGCCATGTCTTAGACTGAGCTGGTACCTTCATCTTAAAGTGATTTGAGTTCCAAACCGAAATCAACAACTGTAGAGGCACTACAACGACTGCTAGATTCATATATTTCACATTTAGAAACTCTCTATAAATAAGCACCACCAACCCACCAATGTCACCTGCTATTTTTTGAGCCACTTGGAGTGCTAAATAATGCACACCGCAGGGATGAAAACACATACACACTTGAGAATATGCTGAGCATAGAATCCTTCACTTTGAATGTTGGCTCTAAACCTTGAGCCTGTTAACACATTACAGTTAACATGGGAACAGAGTGGCAAATGACTAGATATAAAACCATGCATAATATAGTGTGGTTAGGTCACATGTTGTTGCTTCACTTCAATGTGACATTTAATTTTGTCTAAGAATCTCTATAGCATAAACCATCAGGTTTATGGAAATGAATTCAATTAACAAATATTTACCACTCTTAAATCATGTTGCATTGTCCTAATCTGTCATCATATACTAAAACAAATAAAAAAATAATACAAAATAAAAATACTGTGTACTGTAGTCCAACTATGAAAATGCATTGTAAAAATATGAAATATTACACATTACATTTTAAATCATGAAAATATACTGTTAATAACATACACTTTAGAATAGGGAACACATATTCACTATTAATTAAGAGTTTCCCTCAATAAACTCCTAATTTGCTGCTTAATAATAGTAAGGTAGTTGTTAAGTTTTAGGTATTGGGTAGGATTAAGGGATGTAAAATATGGTCATGCAGAATAAGGCATTAATATGTGCTTATAATATGTGCTCAGCCAATATGCTAGTAAAATGCATGCTAATAGGCAACTAGTTAATAGTGAGAAATGGTCCTTAAAATAAAGTGTTACCAAAAATTTTTTAAAAACGTCATTTTCATTGCCATCATTTCCATTAAAGGATGCTGTAAAACAACTTGAGATGTGGTAAAAAAAATAAAAAAAATAATAATAATAATAAAATAAAAACTGTTGTTATTGTTAGCAGACAATATGCTCTCTTAAAACCCTTTTCAGACAATAAACTCTCTTAAAGCACATTTCAACAATTTTCAGGGTCGAAATCAGCCAACAGCCTTTAAAATTAATAACAAAACCTACATGAACACCCACTAAGAAAACAAGTCAAAGAGGACAAAGTGAACTGAAGTACTGCATTTTCAGCAAATATGCACTAATTTGTCACATGACATAGAAAAGCTAAACTCGTATATATTTTAATTCACCGGTAACGTGACAATTGCAGTTCAATGAGGCTCATCAGCCAGGCACAAACCTGCTATTGCACTACAGCACAGAGCATTGTTACCGAGTCTTATCACAAATATTCAGGGGGAACCACAATAGACCTATCACTAGTCTCAGCCTCGGTGGGATGCCGGTGGAGCGTCTGCATATTCAGTCAAGTGTGTGTAGGTTCTTTCCATTGATCACATACATCAAGAGGCTAATCTGGGGACACCGCTTTAAACTCTGAGCTCTGCCGAAGCAGCAAAGTTTTTCAGCATGATATTTATATATATATATATATATATATATATAAATATCATGCTGAAAAACTTTGCTGCTTCGGCAGAGCTCACAGCAACGACTCTCCAGTTGCGACACAGCGGGAGGGTTTCAGAAGACATTTTCAGGGCAGTCAGGCTGAACCGTGGGCATGCCAGTTTCGATCACAGACACTTAACTGGAAAGCATATGCATTAATGCTATCACTAACACCATGATCAAATTAGTGGCTAATAGCATACAGTTCAGGTCCATTTTTTTGTTTGTTTTTTTGGCGTGACCATGCTCATTTGATTTTCTGCAGTTTTACTCCTACCTGAGTCCCTAAGGCTTGCTAAGATTTTTGAAATTAAAATTATGTATATGCATATACCTCAAAGTCTTCGCTTTGCTACAATGAATATTTTAACTAGGGATGTAACAGTACATGTATAGTATTCATCCCTTACGAAAATTAACCATGGTTTTACTACAAATAAAACCAAAAAACCATGGTAACTATAGTTAAACCTACCTGGTCTCATGGCAAAAACGTACCTGGGGGCACTTTTTCGCGAGATGCGAAATACGTACCAATAAGTATATATCACTGCAGTTTCCAAAAGTTCAAACCTGGGGTGCGTTTCCCAAAAGCATCGTTAGCCAACTATGGTCGCAAGTTCTGTCATTACCAACATAGTTCAACGATTCGGTGTTTCCCGAAACCGTAGTTCAAACGAACATTCGCAAACAGCATCGCAAACTTACATGGTTGGAACTACAGCTCTCGACCTGTGGTTAAATGCACAGTTCCTTGTTAGTAAGACATATGGGCTTAAATAAATTATGCTCTTGGGCACAATAAGCAAGCTAACATGTAGTACAATCTATGTATCAATCTATGCAGTACAATCTCGAGACTCGAAATACGTACCAATAAGTACATATCACTGCAGTTTCCAAAATAAATGAACACTAGAGGCAGTAAAACTCCGACACCTTTTAAATTATTTTCACACAGAGTATGATTTACAGAGTTTCGATTAATAAAGCGTAATTTTCGCACAATTACTTGAAGGATATTATGTTATGACTTCAAAACAATTTTAATATGCTGGGAGATTTGAAAACTGATGCTTTTGAATGTTAGCATCGCACATATTCAGCTTCATATCTATGGGTTTTCATAGACGGAAGGTTTGTTCAGTTGCTCACGGAGTACGGAGACGTATTTGAGAGGTGAGGAGCTCTGGTTCGAATCCTGTGTAACTACGGTTCAACAAAACAGTTCAAACATGCATATAAGGAAGTTCAAATGGCATGGTTTCATCAACAAATGCGTTTTTATATCAGTTTTGCATTTGTTAACACTATCGGGTAGGTTTAGGGTTGGGTTTAGTGTAGGGCATATTTCCAACATGATAGAGCATTAACTTTTAGCGACAGTCCCCGGATATTTGAATTCTGAATCGCCGCAATACGTACCTGAAGCAACGTAATAAAAACACAGCAATATGTACCTATATCAACGTAATAAAAACGTGCCAGGGTTCACGTATTGAACCCGTGTTTTAGCGCCACTCAGTGGACATTTCTCTTTGAAACTGCGGCAAAATGTGCAGTAAGGTATGTAAAAACGGTGTTACAGAAAAGTACCCAGAGGTCCAATTTTTATGAGACCAGGTTGAGTTAAACTATGGCAACCACAAATTAACCATGGTTTTGCTATACTAACCATAGTTTAACCAAGGTATTTGTGGTAAAACTGTGGCTATACAAATGGTAATCAATACGCCAAAAAAACATGGTTACTACACTTTTACTATAATAAAACCATGTTTTACCAATACTGCCCAGGAGAAAAGATACGGTTAACAGATGTTGCCTTTCTGTATTATTCATTAGTGGGGCATGATGCCACATTATATGGGGTATGTTTATCGTGTTTAAACAATTACATTTAAAATTATAAAAATTAAAATAATTAAATTCAAATAGCTAAAAAATAATTACACAATAACAAAACAATCATACGATGATTAGTATATGTACATTAATTAAAACTGATTCATTTATTAAATTATTATGTTTAATAATGTTTAAACAATGAAATACAAAAAAATAAATAAAAAATTAAAATTAAATGTTCAGTATTCAAAATAAATCAGTATAATTAAATCAATGTACTACTAATACATTAATTCATTTTATATACTAAAAGCATTTAAAACATTATAACTTTCCCCAGTCAGACATTTACAACCATCACCTGTTTGAATCCAACATACAAAATCGCCACTATAGAAACCACACGTGTAATTGAATTTTGGATGCCTGACACACATCCCTTGCCCCGGCATCCCCTTCATGACACATTATTTCACCAAGGCTGGTCGATTATGGCCGATTAGGTGAAGGTTACAGGGCTAAGTCTTAAGTTGCGTGCACCCAGCGCTCCCTCTCTGGCTGACAGCTCCCCTTAAGCTACACCTGAGGTCAGTATGATGTTAAAGCAGGTGCTGATGTGGTAGAAGACGAGAACAGAGGGTTCTGAAAAGGAATGCTCATTTTTGAAAAAAAAAGAAAAGAAAAAAAGGGCCAGAGGGTCTTTGCATGAGTCTATTTATAGTGCTGGATCAAGCCAACAGGGCTTAGGGGACTAGCGGGATGAAAGAAGCAAGGACCTGCTAATGGAAGTGCTAAGAATGTGACACAGACGAGAACATGTTCCTCTTTGCCATTCAAACTCTCATCACGCAACAGATAAAATAATCGGCATGTGGTGTGACCGTAATTGTGCACAAATGGTAATACGACTTGTTTTGAGGTAAATTTGAAGCCGTTGCAGAAAAAAAGTCTCTCTAATGGTCTTCAAGGGGTACGGAGCAATATTTTAAAAATACAAACACAGCTTGAAGTGCTTTACTTCTCTTCTAAGGTTATCACAGACACCTACAGCAAATGACAGTGAATAAATTATATGATTATTGCATAGCATATCCTCTAAAACAAAATCATGCATTTTATTCGTTTCTGCAATTTCCGTGGTGTGACAGGTAACTGCTGAAAGGCAGTGATCCAAAGAAGAAAACTTCATAAAAGAGGATGACTGCTGCCATCTCTCTTTTTTTAAGACATTCTTGGCTTAAGGAGAAAATTTAAGGTAATTTTCCTAAATTGCTCCAGCAGAAGAAACAGGTAAATCATTGTATGCTCGTTTGGCGGACACTGATAGAAAGTCACTAGGAAAAAAAGAACGACATGTTTTGTTCTTTTATCCTCTCTGTAGGTTTTTGATCACTTTAGCATCAAATGAAAAGCACCAGGAAAAAGCAGAAGGTGGAGAAACATACTCAAATTAATACAGACAATTTGTGAGCAGCAGTTACCTTTGAGTGCTCAACATAAGTAACATGTTTCAAAGGACGGCGGCATCTGACTCGCATCTGTTTACAGTAGCTAATAGCATGTGAGGGTTCGCTAACACACATGAATTACTCCTGAGACTTTCTGATCTTTAGTTCAAAAGAAAGTTTCTCAGCAAATCCAAAATACTCCATGTTCTACCTTGAAATTAGCATATAATTGGAAATGTATGAGCAATTGACATGACAAGCCAGGCTGAAGAGCTCTGCATGTCTTGTCATTTTGAAGCATTGATATTAGTTCTGATCTTCCCTTCGCTTCCTTCCCAATTTTGTTATTCCAGTATTTCTTTAATTCTTTAATAAACTGTTGTTGTTGTCATTCTGAACTACATATTATTGCCTTCCTCTTCAGATCTACCATGTCTAATTATGATGCTTGATAATCGCCAGTTCTTCCAAATGGGCATAATTTTGTTTTGTTTAGCTTTTTTCTTCTCACTAGAAAGCACTCAAAGAGCAAATGTACAGTAGTTATTTGAAAGTCCCAAAAGCATACAAAGGTTTTTCAGCCAGTTTTTCTCTCTTTTTTTGGGCAAAAAGTCTCTATTGCTCACCAAGACCAAGTACTTATCTGATCAAAAATACCAAAAACAGCAGCAATGTTGTGAAATATTATAACAATTTAATATAACTGTTTTCTATTTTAATATATTCTAAAAAGAATAAAGAACTCCAGTCTCCAGTGTCGCATGATCCTTCAGAAATCATTTTGATATGCTGATTCGGTGCTAATATGGAAACATATTATTATTCATATTAAACGTATTATTATCAATGTTGAAAAGTTAAAACAGTTTAATGCTTAATAATTATAATTATATAACTATATTATAAATGCAATATATTTAGCTTTACAAGTAATATGGCAGACTTATTTGCATATGCTAATTATAACATTCTCAGTCTTAATACTAACTATTGCCATGTGTTGTAATATGCCACTGGCATAGTATCTGATGGCAGTTGTTTCAAATAATTCTCACCTAGTGACTGGAAAATATTAGCTTGACATTTACAAACCAGTGCTCTTGACAAACAGCCAAAGAGATGTCTATGACTCTCCCCAACACAGACAGGCAAACAGACAATAATATGAACAGATATCCATCAGCAAATCTGTGTATGTATGAGTCATATGTCAAATAGAGGAGAAAAAAAAACAGATCTATCCCTCTTACTTATATCTACATGACAGTCATATTAAATTTTTTTTCTTGGTCTAATTACATAAAGCAACTCTGAATGCATCAAACTGCACAGAAACACATTACAGCAACAGTAATCATGTATTCCTTAACACTAAAATGTAGTGTTGTTTTACAGTTAAGCTGTGAACAGCTTTATCCATAAGAGTAAGTGATAACTCAAACAAATGCCACTTTTTTTCTTTCCATAAATCAATTTCCTATGAAATACAAACCCTATGTGACAAATAATCAAATTACCTTTAGTTCCCCAGGTAATCAGAGCCTGAATTTTCCCATCTCTAAATGACAACACAGTCTAGCAGATTGGAGGAACTTGATTAATCATGACTGGAAAACTTGATTAATCATACTTCATTAAATCACAACTTCATCGTTCAAAACAACGCACATGAGCTCGTTCTAGTTCATATCCATCATCCTCAAACTTATTCTCTGGATGTTGTCTTTATATTTCAGAATAAATGAATGGCATGCACAATAGAGGTGTGTTTGCCTCTGCACATATGTAATCCAAGATCTGAAAGAAAAATAAAGAAATTGCTTGAGATTTAATGAAAACAGAAGTACTGCATAAAACAATTTATCCAGGACATATTTGACAGGTGAAGCAATCAGCAGAAGAAAAAAAATTAAAATAAATGTCCTCATGTTAACAAATGCACTCAAGCACCTTGTCGTGGTTGAGAGAAACAAGCAGCCGATTCAGCATCCACTATATAATCTACAATCTGGCCTTCACATTAATTTGTGTCTGGGGCGCTGGGTGGCCTAGCAGTATGGTGATCCATTGTAACTCAGTAGGAGAGTATGTCATGAAGTAACGCATTGCTAATTGCAGAAGAGCTCATGCTGGGGTGATTATAATAAATATACTGTAGATGAAATATTAGCCCACCTACTGTTGTTTACTGCAAACAATGGGTTCTCTCCAAAAAGTGAAAACAAGTTCCTGATGAGCATAGTAAGACATCAGCTACCTCATTAACCAAGATTTTCGTGGCACTTCGAAAAAGAACTTCCAGAAAAGTCTTCTGGTTCATCCACCATCTGAATCTAGCTGACGGCTCGCTTAATTATGAGACTATGTATGCCTTCGGGGTCAGTTCCTCATCAGAAGTGCACATATAGATCGCAATGACATTACTGTCACAACCGCCTTCACACGTAATTGAATACACCTCCAAAGATTTTCATTTCAGGTCTCGAGCAGACAAGAATCCAACCTCTTTTCTGTTATAGCATCCCTTATATGCCTTAAAAAGCCCACCTGTGGGCCACTCATGAAACACTCCCTCAAGATGAACTGTTATATGCAGACATACACATATAAGGTGAAATGTATTCATGTATAATTAAATATATAATAAATTGGTTATGTTCAGAATAGAATATTAGCAGGGGTGCACATAAGTATTGCGCAAAAAAAAAATAATGTGCTGGGTAAATAAGTTTTACCCAGCACTGCTCATTTGTGCACCGACATGGTTGACAGCTGTTAATGCACACCCAGGTGAAAAAGACGTACTGACAGAATTCAAATTGTTTTGGGGGAACTATGAAATTAATTAGAAGATATAGCAGTATGTTCTTATTTTTACCAGCTTCTGCAAGCGTGTACGGCGTCTGGCTTTTGGAAGGCCCCCCCCGGAAGGTCAAGTTAATATTTCTATTACAAATAGATTAAAATCAAACTTAAACATATCTTGAAATACACTTAATATACTTAAAGTTGTTTCAAAATAATACATTTAATATGCACTTAGTATAGTATAATTTAAATATAGTAAGTATGTCTGAAAAAGCACAATTTAAATATATTTCTTTTTCACCTGGGCAATCACCGTTTTAGATCAAGTAACTGTAATACTGTATAAGACTTCCATTCGAACTGAAAGCATAAATATAGGCTACTGAATGCACTGCCGGTTTCACAGCAAAACTCAAAACGGTGACCATTTCATTCACTCGGCAGCGCTAAAACCCGGGAGTGCATTTGCCAGCAACCCGCCAAAATAAAATGCTGATTTTAGGTTTGAAAATGTTGAAAATTCATATATATATATAAAAAGTAAATAATAGTAAACAATAGTATTATTGTACTTATATTTAAAGTGCAATAATACTATTATTACTGTCATTATTCTATTTAATGTGTCACATTATGTGCAGTGTGAGCACAAACCAAATCTCCAGGTGCTCTTATGAGAACCAGACTGAAAAACTTATGTGCACCCTTGAATATTAGCATATTGTGTGTAGACTTGTGCCGGTATTCGGTAATGCGATATACTAAATTTTAATATTGTGATAATACCGTATACCGTGATAAAAGCATTAGCAATTAATCGCAACGTGAAAATTTGATACCGGCATATCCCTAATTGTGTGATATGTATACTGTTGTGTATATTATACACTATACTAATAGCATATATTATTCTGTATACTACCTCATATAACCAATGTTTGGAGTCAGTAAGATTTTTTTTAGAGAACTCTGTTCTCCCACCCACAGAGCAATGACGTCAATTCCTACTGCTTTACCTTGTGGGACTCCCTCTTCCCGAGACTGCAGCGGTGCTCCTAATATATGCAAATAATACAGAATGGCAGCACAGAGCCATAAGTGCTACTGTAACTGACTCAATTAACCTAATATTTACTGGCCCTACTCAGCAGAGGTGCCTGCACACATCTTGTCTTCGACTTCTCAGGCAACTATTTTCATCAAAAGCTAATGAAACAATTATGTAAGTGGGCAATTAAAAAACAAAGAACATTGGAACACTCTGATAGTGCAAAAAGCAAGATGACATGCACTTAGTACTACAGCCCCCCATGGAGAAGTGTGTTAAAAGACCATGAGCGCATTAAAAACGTCAGCTTTTCCTGGACAAAGCAGATTAACATTTAATGCGAATGCATTATTATATATAAAATGCTACAAATTAATTACCCAGTGAGTGCTGCTATTTTTATAAGCTGAATTAAAAAAGGAATCACATTAAAAGCAAAACACAAATAATAGAGAGAAAAAGAGAGTGAATGAGCAGCAGATCTGTAGGGACCAACAAATCATTATCAGTGGAGGTACCAGCATGTGGTATTTGTGAAGTGTAAAAATTTGCAAAGAGTCCAATTTTCATGTTTAGCGTTTTGGTATGGGTGCAAATATATGTTGTTTCTTGAGTGCCAAATCAGCATATAAGTAATGCTTGCGGAAAATTCAGATTTGCCTTCATGGAAATAAATTACATTTTAAAATATATATATATATATATTTAAAAAACAAAACAAAAAAAAAGTAAATAAAATAAATGTTTAAGTGTAAGAGACTTCTTTAAAAAAAAAAATCTTACTGACCCCAAACTTTTTAATGATAGGTTAAAGGTGTTTTCTTTGGTAGGCTATTTTGAACACTAAATCTGTAAAAGCTTCAATAATGCACATCCAGTGAACATGTTCTTAATAAAACATAATGAAACTGATTCCATTTGTCATAACTATAATAGGCAAGCAAATTGAAAAAGTGTCCCTTTCAACATGAGTAATTTTACATGAGGAAAGGCCTTGTATATGACACAGAGGCTCTTCACTAAAGTGCAACACTTCTGAAAGACTATGCTTCTTTTATTTAATAATTCATAGTCTTGCAGAAAACAGCGTGCCCATTGTGCATGACCAATTAGTCCTGTTAGCTGAAACTGTGTGGAAGTCAGAAACCATTTCATTGTTATAGCCTAAAATGTATCTCCCTCAGTGAAGCAGTGGTAGTAATTAAAGCACAAAAGCAACACATTTCATAAGACGGCTGCTTTCTTGTTAACTCTGTAGTATGGTTGTGTATCAATCCTCAAATTATGTTGCATTAACATATTTTTTGTTTGAACATGCACATATTGACTGCTGCTAATAATTTGAATGACTAATTATCATCAAATTAATATTTAAAGTCTGATGCCATGAACTGCATGAATTATATGGGAAAATGTCTCTATTTCTGAAACCATAACTTCAAGATCTCTCATTGTGATGAGGCAGCATGTGCTCCAGATTTAAGCAGTTCATTTTGTCTAATAAGGGCTCCAGATGTGAAGATAAGATTATCTTCTTTCCTCTATTATTGATGTAGTTCTGTGCCCAAGGACTCCTGGAAGGCCTAATGGTGAATAGAGGAGATTTCTTTCACAAAAATTGAATTAATGATGACTTCCTAAAAATATCTGGAAAGAATCTGGACTGTTTTAATCCGCATACATCGTTTGGCTTGCTGAAGCCTCATGTTCAGAAACCTTCAAAATCATTAAACTTGAGATATTTGAACAACTACAGCAAGGCTTCTGACAAGTGCAATGAATGATTCAGTACTGAATTCCAAAATCATGCACAAAAGCAGAGTGAAGACTGACTGAATCACACAATTACCTAGTTTAGGTGGCCATGTCCTATATTTAGTGCCGTGTTCCGGAAAATCTGTATACTGTATAAAGTTTCTAATAAGTGGTTAGTGGACCCAGCAGACATTTATGGTTTCTTGTATAAGTAAAATGTAATGTAAGCCAAAAACAAACAAACAAACCTCCAATTCAGTTAAGTAATTTAGAGGAAGCATTTAGACTAAGTGATTTAGGCTAATTACTGTTCCCTTATTTTTTAAAGGGAAAAGCACAGAGAGCAACCTGCTGAGATGGGAGAATTAATGTGACCTTTATGAAATTGCCTAAGACTATTCAATCTTTTTCTTTTAAGAGGCTCATTTGCTTCTCAAAAAAGTTTCAAATCTTCATTTAAGTGCACACTTTTATAATTAAATGACTGTAATCACATTTTAAATTTAGAATAATAACAATAATCCAAAGTAGCCAGCACCTTAAATTTAATAAAAAGTTATTCAAATTCAAAAAAGTCTGACAAAAGTTGATAGAAGGCTAGTTCACTCAAAAACAAATATGTGCTGTTGATTTACTCACCGTCAGGCCATCCAAAAATGTAGGTCACTTTTTTTCTTCAGTAGAACATTAAATAAGTTTTTCGCTGAAATCACGCTCATTGGTGATTCATAAAATGCAAGTCAGCGGCTACATGTTTTTGAGAATAAAAAAGCGTATCAAGGAACATGAAATGAATACCTGTCTCTTGACAATATTTTGAGGTCATATGAAGCAAAACGATTGGTCTGTGCAAGAAACTGAACTTTATTGTTACCTGTAACCTCATTTCACTTCATATGACCTCAATATATCATTAGGAACCACAGGTATTAATTTCGTGTTCCTTGATATGCTTTTTTGATACTAAAAAACGTCCAGTGCTGATTTGCATTATATCAATCACGAAAGACCACGGTTTCAGCTAAAAATCTTCTTTACTGTTCTACTGAAGAAAATAAGGCACCTACATCTTGGATGACCTGAGGGTAAAGTAATAAAGAGTAAAGAGTAAATTAACATAAAATTTTCATTTTTGTGTGAACTAGCCCTTTAAAAGGTCTTTTTTTTTCTTTAAAAAATAAGTGCCATTTTGTTTGAGATTGTTTTCAAATGCAAAAATATTCATACCTTTTTTTTTTTTTAAGTGTGATCTCTAAAGTGTCCAGATACTTTATGTACTTTCAAATGTTTGGTATATTGCTACTGTTCATTTTCTGCATACTTATCATTATCTGTATTTACTGCCCTACATGTCCTACAGCATTTTGTCTCTCTTCTGCACACTAATGATAGCTTGCAGAGAAATAAGTAAAGAAAAAAAAAACATTTCACTGCCACCATGTTGAGCAAAATAAATCTTTAAACTTTGAACAACAACAATACAGAGGCTGATTCATATTACAACTGTGCCCTCAATCAAAGAAGGCTTTATAAAATTCAAAAGATGGCTATTTTTGAAGCTTTTTACACTGCATCTGATTTAAAAACATAATATTCCTGGGGAATTTCAAAGTTTTAATGATTTAAAATACATATATTTAATATTATAAAATAGGGATATAAAATGACACAATGAGAACAGCTCAAAACCAGGCATCATTTGCTGTTTTCATAAAGCAGCATAAACCTTGCCAAACTCTTGCTACCTTTTCACACAGTTTGCGTACATCAGACTCTCTGGAGCTTTCCCAGAGAAGAATGAATCTTGGATGAAGGACATGTAGAGAATGCAAATGTTCTGTCTGTGTTTCCCCTAAACTTCAATTTCTCAGCTTCAGTTATGTAGACAGGTCGTCTGTCTCCCCCCTCAGGGGCTGCTTGATGACATCTGTCGCCACATATGGCGGCCAGAAAGAGTGTTTGTTTTTAAATCTAATGATAAGCACGACAGTGGGATCTATTATGTGGAGAAATTATAATGGTATTACTGATCATATTTTCAGAAAACGTTTTATCCTATTAGAGTGCACGTAGCGTGTTATGGTGGGGGAAAAAATACGCAAGAATGATGAAAAAAGGTTTCAAGTGCCAAAGATGGCAGCTAGGATAAAATTGTTGAAGGAAAATAATCTATGTTTATGGAAAGGGAGAAGCATTTTTACGTGATAGAGGCTATTTTCTCGAACGCAGAACAGTCATCTAAAATGATTGCTTTACAGTGATGATAAACACTGACTTTTGCGAGGTGTAAGTCTTTTGGCACATTTCATTTTGCACTAGCGCTAGGGTCTGAGTGCTGTAATGGCCTCATCTACACAGATCTATTGCTGTACATTTAACCTCCTGGCATACTATGATCTCCTGCCAAGGATATTAGTGTATGCTTGCATAGTATTTATTTTGCCTACTACTTGCATTTGGATCGATAATAGCTATTCAGGGCTTATTTGATCAGTGAAGGGAAATTTGATCAGCAAAAAGATGCTGGTGTTTAGACACCTTGAATGTATGGAATAATCTCTAAATCTCGTTTTCTGAAAACATCAAGCCCCTGGTCATATTACTATCCTCAGATTGAAGACTTTCTATTTTTTCCTCCTCTAAACAGAAACAATATCTACAGTACAAGAACACTATTGAGAATCAAGGTTGTTGAATTTTTAGATTGACGAAATGTTAGTCAATACCATGGTGCATCCACCTTTCAAATTTTCCAAGCCGCTTGTCCTGTGTTGTTTATATCTCCAGCCTCACAATTCTGACTTAATAACTCGCAAATGCCTGTTATAAAGTCAGAATTGTGAGATATAAACTCGCAATTCTGAGAAAAAAGTCAGAATTGAGAGTTTATATCTCGCAATTCTGACTTTATTTCTCAGAACTGCAAGTTTAAATCCCGCAATTCTGAGTTTTTTTTTCCTCACAATGGCGAGTTTATATGACGCAACACTGACTTTATAACTTGCAACTGCAAGTTTATATCACCTATTTATGAGAAAAAAGTCAGAATTGCGGGTTTATATCTCGTAATTGTGACTTCATTTCTCAGAATTGCGAGTTCATATCTCTCAATTCTGACTTTATAACTCGCAATTGTGAGTTTATATTTCACAATTCTGAGAAAAATCTGAATTGCACGTTTGTATCATGCAATTCTGAGAAAAAAAAAGTTAGAATTGCGAGATGTGAACTCGCAATTGCAAGAAAAAAGTCAAAATTGTGAGATAAAAAGTAACAATTTTTTTTTTTTTTACTTTTATTCAGTGGCAGAAACGGGCTTCCATAGTAAGACAGTATAAGTAAAACAGATAACCATAATATACAATACCTATGATATAATGAAATGAATGAAATATACATATTTGTAAAAGTGTATTTTCCAATCGCTGTCAATGGAGAAAGAGGTTTTTGTTGCAGATTGTGTAATTACAAACATCTACCAACAGGGGCTAATTTTAAAATATCAGTTTCAAGAAGTTAATATACTAGAGAACACATCACTTTAAAAAAAAAAAAAAGTTGACTATTAATATAAATATTAACAAATTAAATTAAAACCTTCAGGTATTTCTTAATTAGACAAATATTGCTTCAATGGGCATTATTTACAAAAAAAAATATGGAAATCCCCCCGAAAAAAGCCTATAGTGAACCGAACTGAAAAATAAACAACTTAAGTTATTAACCACATAGATGTCAAAAGAGCTTAGATCTCATCCACATCTAGGACATGGCGTATCCCATATCACCAAAAAAGGTTAAAAAAAACAGTAAGGATGCGAGCCAGGAGCATCTACACTGACTTGCATTTATTACTGTTCACAGTGGCAGGCCATACGTTTCATGATGCCGCTTAATAAAACACTTCCCCCAACACTTGTGTTGTTTTGGAGCATAGTTTTGAGCCCTCCATCTGGGAATTGGCCACATGGCAAAGCCACCATCAGCCAATAATAAACACCTTGGAAAAAAAACTGAATAGGTGGTAAATTTGCAATTCTGCCTCTAGGGTCTGTTCGTCAAACAGTTGCTGAAGACAGAAAACAAAGTCAAACGAATGGATGTGTACAGCATAAGCGACCTTTTCTGAGGAAATACTCCTGAAAAACTGGAAGGTTTATTTGTTTTCATTATACCTTGCCAAAATGTCTAAAACTGTTGCTCAAAATTTGAGCTAAAATGCCTTTTTGGGTTTCAGCCAAGGTGAAGCGTAGACACTCGGTGTAGCTGGCAAGTTTATTTATCATTCAGATGGGACAAAAATTTGGTAAGTCAGATTTGGCCAACACTGAGCTCATTGCAATCACAAAAAGATTCAATCGTGTGTCCTTTATTTTATTTCTAGGTTTTTAGAACTATAATCTTTATAATTATCATTATAGTTATTCTCCTTGGTCTTTAATGTACATCAAAAACAGAAAAGGTCTATACATGGATGAATCACTCACAATACGATCTATAAAATGCATTTACAAAATAGACTGGGTGAATTTCCATTTCATGCCAATTTTAATGACTGCTCTATAAGCAAATCATAAAATAATGCTTATAGGCTTGTGAATCCTCAAAAGCAACAGATCAAAGCCTTCACAAAAGCTTTGTAATCATGAAGTCAAGATGTAAATGCATGGTGCCTTCAGGCAATACACAGACTGACTATATGTGTTGTAAATCCGCATGATGAGGCCATGCCAAAAAAGCTCTTAAGCCATAAAATTCCCTTAAGCTTTGGAAAATGTGTAATGTTTTGTTAAAAAAAAACTGACTCAGATCACTTTCAAAGCATTCCTCTATCACATTATGACACCGAACAAGAGGGAAGATATTTTCGTTTTCTTTAGTTCTCTCATCAGTGTTTGAAGTTGAAAGCTATCTGGCCGTAGCATCTAACAGTGTCCAATCTGTCAGAAGTGAGGCGTTTTAATTATAAGGTTTAGGGGTTGAAAACCTAAGGCTAGGTGTCAAGGCCACAGTCGATACGGTTCAAGCTTTCGTCTGGCAATTAGCCGACCACTGGATTGACAGAGTATCTCGGCCTCACCTGGCTGTTCTTTCCTCTGAAGTTAACATGTCAGTCTCCCCTTCCCTGCTAATAACAGATGTTCACAGATGGCTAGTATGTGTGCGCTTCAATGTCAGCCCCATCCGGTTAACCTCTGGTCATAGCGGGGTTAAAGACAGATTTATCAGTGTTATTAAGACCTTCTGGTGTTGTTTACTTTGAGAAGGCAGAGACAGGCCTGTCAGCGGCTTTTTCAAGTTAACACTAGTTACATTTCAATACATTTCTCAGAGATCATAAACACATCCAGTCTTTTATGTATAAATGTAAGCACTTTGAACCAAAGATCAGCAGAAAAACTTAAAAGGGATACTGACATCATTTCCTCATCCTCAAGTTTTTTCCAAACACATATGACTTACTTTCTTCTGGAAAGTTCAAGTTGCTCTTTTAAATTCAATTACTGTCAAACGAGATTTTCAAGGCAAGATTATTTAGCAAATAACGAGAAGTCTTCAGAAGTCTTACAGTAAAATATAGCACCCAAGTTGTATTGACAACTTTTATGATGTTTGCATGCTGCTTTCTTGTCCTTGGAGCTTGACAGAAGTTAGTCACCTTCGCTTTCATTTTATGTAAGAGAGAAGTTGGGACGTTCTGCTCAAATTCTAATTTTGTGTGTGCACGAAAGAAAAAAAAAGGGCTTCATATGAAATGGGAACAACATTAAGATGACTAAATATTACTTTTTTAGACAATGGAAGTGGATGGGAAACTCCAAAAAGGCAGCAGACAAGCATCATAGAATATATATTAGTAATTTAAACTTCTTCTAAGTCTTCTGAAGTCATATAATGGCACTGAAATTTAGGTTATTAATGGGAAACAATGGCTTGAAAATCTTGCTTGACATTCATTGTATGTAAAGAAGCAGTTTGGACATCTCCCTGTAAATATCTCCTTTTGTGTTCAGTGGAAGAACGAAAGTCATACGGGTTTTTGAAAGAAATGAATGTGAATGAATGTGAACAAATGATACCAGACTTGTGAACTATTCCTTTAAAATAATAATATGGAAAAAAAGAGGTGTAGGAAGCAGTAGTATTCATAATTAACCTTGATTGTGTGCTTCTGAGCTGACAAATTACATAACCAAACTATTATAACGGTGTCAAAAGGCTACCAATTGTCAAGGGGGTTTAGCAAGTAGTATTTTCTTTCAATGACAACCACTGAGCAGGTTTCTTATGAACGAGCGATAGGTAATGAAAGTAGGGCTTCTTTGTTTTATTGAAGTTCTCAGACTACCTCCCAAGGTGCCACATTTTTTCAAACAAAGATGTTGCGCATCATTGTCAAACCAGGCTTCCAAAACTTTGTAAATTATAAAATCCTGACAGATCTGCAATAACCAAAGCATCATATACGCCCCACTCTGCTCTGACATATTATCCTCTGTGTTGCAACCAGCTGTGGAAAATATGTCTTCTAAATAAACGTGATCTAATTATAGACACTATTGTAGAGGCCTTGGGTGCCTAGTGAAACTACGCACAGTTATACCGCAGAGAGCAGCGAGTCAACAGCTCAGCCATGCAGATGGAAAGAAAGAAAAGAGGCTTTTATTAAATATTCCGAGCACAAACAACAGACAGAATTGAGCTGGGAGTGGGCCTCCGCTTTCAAACAAAAGTATATCTCATGAACGAAATGAAAAACAATGACCCGACCTTCAAGAGCACTCGCTCACCTCAAATGGTCCAACCCTCTTTCTGACAGACAGTGGCAGCAATTCTCCAAGGGCATGTTACCATCTCACTCTGACCTATAGGGCAAAACTCTCGTCAACCATTTTGGGTTTCTATTTGCTCGCTGCAGACTATTGAAGGCTGAAACAGAGAGAATGTTGGAAATGATACATAAAAACAGCAATGGCAATTTTGTCATTTGGTTTTAGGTATCAATAGGAAATGCAATCTGACAGCAGGCTTCTGGAATGGTCACACCCATTACAGATTTGTGTATTAAACAATCATATTACCGCATGTGAATCGATACGTTATGCTCCATTAAATAAACAAGTCTTTGAGTGTGCCCTACGTAATGTGGTTACGCTCACATATCTAGTTATCAAATTTATTCCACACAATCATTGTAATGTGCTGCTCTAAGGCATTTGAGGTGAAGTTAGACCGTGTGCTAAGCTGTCTGAATTCTCCTCTGAATACCTGGCAGCACATTTACTACCCAGTAAAACGTTTCACCTTGCAATTCCATTATATTTATTTACGGTATACACATTATATTTATTTACGGTATATCCAAATGTAGGATTGCAAACAAATGCATACTGGCGGTGTTTAAACAATCTGGGACAAATGATAACTTATACACTACTATAGAATTGCATAAAGGTGCATTGCTAATTTGACCGTGGACAATGACAGGAAGTTTGGGGAGAGAAAGAGGAAAATAGAATCACATCAAGAGAGAACTATGGTTCTGACAACATTTTTTTTTTTTTAATTAGTACATTTGATTCACTTTTTTAACAAGATTAAGATTTTTTTAATGATTTTGAAAGAAGTCTCTTATGCTCACCAAAGCTGCATTTATTTTAATAATGTAAAATATTTTTAGAATTGAATTAAAAAATATTTTCTATTTTAAGATTTTTGTCGAAACCATGGTACATTTTTTTCAGAATGATTTGATGAATAGAAAATTTAAAAAATTATTATTTTTTTTTTATCTTACTGACCACAAACTTTTGAACAGTACTAATGTGCATATGCTCTAAAAATTATTTGAAAATCAAAACCACATTAATAAACAAAATTAAGAATTTATCTTGAATTAAGAATATTTTTCCCCACTGGCAATTAGTTTTCTCTCTCTCTCTCTCTCTCTCTCTCTCTCTCTCTCTCACTCTCTCTCTCTCTGAGAGTGTGTTTATTTCACAGATACTCTTGAGTCATCAAGTAAATAATTGCACTAACTGATAGGCCTGTCACGATAACCCAAGACCATATCTGCAGATGGAACTTTGTTTGTAGAAGCATTTTTTAAATGTGAACTAGCACCTCATGACTACACCACGTTATGTACGAGAAGCTGCAAACGACACAGGCGCAAGTGTAATGTACAAAACATTGTGACATAATTTTTTAAGTAAATATAATGGACGATATATTGCGTCACCAAAAATTATTGAGGTCATGTACATATATTGCGCGATAAGTCGATATATTGATTATTGCGACAGGCCTACTAACTGAAGTCAAAGGTTCGATTCTCAGGGAACACGCATATTAGCAAAATGTCTACCTTGAATGGAGTGCAAGTCAATATGGATAAACGTGGCTGCCAAATGCATAAATGTGTCCTGAAAAGAGCAAGCAGTTCTGAGATACACTGTAGCCTATATAATCTTTGAAATATAACTTTGAGACAACTTTTTTTATGAGGCAAAGCTAACACAGCTCAACAGGGTTCAACACAACACATCATTTGTGGCTGTTAATCATGTGGCTGTGAATGACCTCACCGTACCATTGTGTTACTGAAAAGCACATTACCTGCACCATAAGCCCTTCTATTCTATCTCAGCTCCTGTCATGACCAGACAAGTGCTCCGTCTGTGTCAACTCATTAGCCTGGGCTCTCCACAAGCAGCAGCACAGAGCAGTGGCAACAAAGAGGGAAACCTATATAGAATGTTTCTTTGGTCTGTTATCCAAGTGGCTGAAGTGAAAAGAGATGGAAATGGAAGCAGGAAAAGTGTAGCATTTGGAAAGAGACTTGTATCCTTATTTAGGAGTACAGGGAGGGAAGTATTAAATGAAAACATGTGAGGGTGTTCTCTTGGAAAGTGATTGTGAAGACACCCTGTTCCTGGTTTGGCATTAAATAGGGTCACTCCCACAGCGCCAAGAGCCAGTGTCACTCAAAAGTTCTTACTAAGTTCTCACTCGAACACTATTCAATTACAGATACAGCTCGTCTCATCATGCACAGCCGTTGAAATGTTCCATCAAAAATACGATGTACAGCTGTACTTTCCCAAGTGTCCTTATATGCCACTCCATCTTGTGTGAAGTTTCTAATCATTAAACCACTGCTTTTGGCAGGTTAAAAGCAATCCACAAGAACCCAATACATTTATGGCTTTTCCATTTTTGTCTTGCAAGACAGATAGGAAATCAGACATCTGTGTGTGTGTGTGTGTGTGTGTGTGTGTGTGTGCGCGTTTTTGTGACAAATGAGGACATACATTTGTATAATGACAAGGGTAGCACATACAGTTTGTACAGTATAAAAACCATTACGCCTATGGGATGTCCCCACTTTTCACAAAAACAAACCTGTGTGTGTGTGTGTGTGTGTGTATTGATTGATTTGATTGATTGATAAATTAAAAACAAAGATATTGTAATATATTATTACAATTTAAAATAACAATTTAATTTTAATATATTTTAAAATGCAATTTATTCCTGTGACGTCAAAGCTGAAAATGCAGAATTAAGAATTAATGTAAAAAAAAAAAAAACTGTTCCCAAAACTTTTAAATGGTAGCATAGACAGATTTAAAAATGTTCTGATGAGCTGGCTTCAGACTTTGGGTTTGAAAAAAAAAAAAAAAAACAATGTCAAGAACAAAACCTTCTAATCTTTACAATTTCAAGCTTCATTTATAATGAAGTCTCACTCTCTTATTTGAGGCAAATAAGAGAGACTGTTCATTAGTAAGCTTTTAGTCTAAGTTTATGCAAACGAGCTAACATAAGCAGCCCATTCTTCTTGATTATCTCCTTGAAAGCTGGAAAGTTTGCATAGTTTTTGACTTTAATGGCATTCATGGATTCTTCAGAGTTGTGTGAATAAGAGAAGGATGTCAAGGTCGACAAGCAAAGATGGTGGCAAATTGAGAAGATGATGACCTGTGGCTTGTAAAGGAAAAGGAAAAACACACTCAGCTCAAGTACCCAGTGAGTGGAGGTGGGAAGTGTCCATTAGACACCCCCTTACCCTGTGTGGGTC
The DNA here is from genome assembly GCF_001515625.1 of Sinocyclocheilus rhinocerous. Lineage (NCBI taxonomy): Eukaryota > Metazoa > Chordata > Actinopteri > Cypriniformes > Cyprinidae > Sinocyclocheilus > Sinocyclocheilus rhinocerous. The sequence continues at coordinate 462,494 of NW_015658063.1, read as the reverse complement.
AATCTCTTCTTCTTCTACACTCTGTACAACATTTTACATAGCGAATCCACCCCTGACATTTGAGATCAATACAAGCAGAACAGGCTATGCTGTTTGATGTTTTACAGAGTTCTCCATTGCTCTAAAGTCCCAAGTAAAGCATGGACAATGAAGCGTGTATGCTAGTATGCATTTCAGACTACTATTAGTGTGAATTAAGTCAGGAAAACAGATTTAAAAACAGAGGGACTCTACTTCTAAAGGTCCCCCACAAATGACCATAACTTTATCATACTGTAAAATAGGTCACACTTTATTTTAAAGTCCAATTCTCACTATTAACAAACCATTAACTACGACTTTTGGCTCAATAATCTCCAAATTTGCTGCTTATTTATAGTTAATATGGTAGTTGTTAAGTGTAGGTATTGGGTAGGATTAGGGATGTAGAATGCGGTCATGCATAATATGTGCTTTATAAATACTAATGAACAGCCAATATGTTAACAAGCTAATAAGCAACTAGTTAATAGTGAGAATTGGTCCCTATACTAAAGTGTTACCATGAAATGTAATTGGTTGACCTGAAAAAGAATGCAAAATGATCGGCATACAAATATTTACTATTAATTAGTACAACATAAAGAATTCAACACTGCATAATAATAAGATAATAAGATGTATAATATCTTATTATAATTATTATGTTACTATAATAGTATAATAATAAGAAATGTTACTTCTTATTCTAAATATATTAGAATGATTTCTGAAGGATTATGTGACATACTGGAGTAATAACAGCTGAAAATTTGCCATCACAGAAATAAATAAATTTATAATATTTTAAAGCAGAAAACAGTTATTTTAAATTGTAATACAATTTTTTTAATGTTTTTATATTTTTGTCAAATAATTACAGTCTAGGTGAACATAAAAACATTCAAAAATATGTACAATAAAAGAACCACAAAAGTTTGAACAGTTGTGCATAAACATTTAAGTAAGTTCATAATTTAGTAGTTTTTTTGACAATATTTTTTGGCAAACTATCCCATTAAATGTGACCCTGGACCACAAAACCAGTCATAAGGGTCAATTAATGTTCATTAATTTATGGTTTGTTAGGATAGGACAATATTTGGCCGAGATAAAACTATTTGAAAATCTGGAATCTAAATGTTGCAAAAAAAATCTAAATATTGAGAAAATCGCCTTTAAAGTTGTCTAAATGAAGTTCTTAGCAATATTACTAAGCAAAAATTAAGTTTTGATATATTTACGGTAGGAAAATTACAAAATATCTTCATGGAACATGATCTTTACCTAATATCCTAATAATTGTTGGCATAAAAGAAAAATCTATAATTTTTGTCGGCTATTGCTACAAATATACCTGTGCTACTTATGACTGGATTTGTGGTCCAGGGTCACAAAAAATTTAGCTTAAAACCATTTTATATATAACGGAAATTATGACTTGACTCTGAGTCATTGAACATAACTGATTCCCCCAATAAACCTTACTGATTCTTTGTAGAATACTGACATATATGAAGAGAAATGGCTTGAATTCCAGAGTGTCTAAGTTCACCAGAGGAAAACTAATCACTCTGAATGTGACTTCACACAAAACACATCTAACCAACAAAACAACAATATAATCAAAAGAATTTGACTCTACACTCATTTGTAATAATAACTATTTATATGCCTAATATATTCCCATGCTTGTCAGACTTTTGGACCTGTTTTGCCCCCGTAGTCTTTCCTGTGTTTCCTTATTTGGTCATGTTCCTGTCCTCATTTAGTTTGATTATGTTCCATTGACGTCACCTGTGTTCCCCTAAATGCCCACTGTAAAAAGTAATCACTGAATCTACTTAAGAAAAGCGAGTAAACATAACTGATTTTTACAAATTTGTTGAGTTTACTTAATTACACTGTGTTATGTGAACTTTCAGGTGGATGCAATAGTAAAACTGAACAACTTTAGTAAACAGTACTTAAGAGCATCTAGTTTGTTGGATTAAAGGTATGTTTCCATTGTCTGGTGCAAAGAACAATGAATACAGTTTTAGAGTGAATACAATTTGAAATGGTTAAGGTGTTTTTTTGTTTTTTTTTACAGATAGGGTTCTGAATCTTTTTTTTTTCAAGCTGTCAAATAACAGTAAGATTTCAGCTTTTTGGCTTGCCCACAAGCTGTTGCTGCCTCATAATCCAGTAGAGCGTTTCACAATCATCATATTTATTATAATTGTACAGACATCTGACATCAATGGGCGATGAACAGCAGTTCTCCACGGCCTTTCACTCTTCCTTGAAAAGGACCTTACTGATTTTTACAAGACATGTTTTGTAAGTAATTTTGTCTGTTATATTCTGGTTATTTAGTGTAATGCAGACAATTCTTGAGACCTGGCAAGAAAAAAATCAGGACACAGAAACAATATAAGATAGAAAGGAATAAAGAAAGGGGGAAAAAAAACTTCTAAGGAAAGGGAATGTATAATAAAAGAAAAGAGTTGGAAAGAAGAGAAAAAAATACTTAAAGGGTTAGTTCAAAAATGATAAACTAATTTGCTTGAGAAATTTGAGGCAATCAGTTTCCACAGGTTTTCCAAGTTCAACTCATTACTTTTTACAGTGTAGTCTGTTCAGTTTGTGTTTGTCAGGTCTACTTGTTTCTACGTGTGGTTGCCCAGCTCCTATTGTGGATTATCCCGTGTTTTCGTCATTAAAGACTGTGAATGCTACTCCGTGTCTCCTACGTTCTTCCCGCAGCAGCGTAACGTGACAATGCTATGTGCATCAATTATTCACAAAGGCTGGTTTTGGCAAACTGATTTGCCACAACAATTTAATGTCAGTCTCAAATATACAATGGTCTCCAACAGATATAGCTTAAAGGAAATGTATTGCATTTAGGCATGTAACGATTCACTCAACTCACGATTCGATTCGATTCACGATTTATTTATTTATTTTTTTTACA
>NW_015658063.1:455614-459401 GCF_001515625.1 Sinocyclocheilus rhinocerous | reverse complement strand
ATTGTATAATTTCGAAATTTGAAGCAAAAACAGAATGGTTTGACTTCAGTTTTTTGAAACTATACATAAAAGTATCTGCATGAAACAGCGGAGCTGAATGAGACACAGATTCACTCTCTGCCAGCAGGTGGCGGCGTGGCGCGGCGCTTAAAGCTTTTCCTTGGTTTCCGCTGTAAACAAAGCAGAGCTGCACTTATGAACTTTAATATGCATTATACAGAGGCCAGATGAAAAGAAAAAATACCATCTAAACTTTTCTAAAGACAGTAAGTTCCCCTCAGACATGGATTCATATAAACTCCTACACCTAATTGAATCGCGATTTGTTTAGCATCTCAACCGATTTGAATCGTCACATATTTGAATCGATTTTCAACCGGCTCGCGGTTAATCGTTACATCCTTAATTGCATTTGATTTAAAACCCTTTTCAGGACTCAAGGAATCAAATAAAACAGAGGATTATGCACAGATTGAACGATCTCCTGATCCTGACTAGACAGGAAATTCATTTGCTAGTCATTTCAGACAGTCTTTCTAAAACTGATATGGTTGGCTAACAGAAGTTGTGTTGGATTTTAGAAACACAAGGGCTTTAACATTGAACTTTTTAACAAAAGCAGCCCATCAAGATTCACCTAGACACATCCTTTTATTTTAAGTGAACAAAGGAGACTGACAATGAAAATCCTCTTGAAAAAGTGTACTTTTTCATGCAATAATGTCAATTGTGTCAGAGCTGTGGTGCAGTCAGTGCATGCATGCTCACTGTGTCATGTTGCAGCGCTGCTACCATAAAACAACATACTAGAAAGTAGACTCTTTCAGGAATTACAACCACCAATGTGGGCAATTTAATTGCCTACTTGCTCAATTTATATATGCAAACAACTATGCATGCAAGTGTTCGCATTGCTTGAGGGTTTCAAATCATTAGCTACCCTCGAGCTACGCTGCACATTACTGCTGAAAGGGTGCATCTATTTACCTGCTAAAACTATTGAAGTGAAAGCGAAACATGTGCAGAATGATAATAATTGTAGCCCCAGGTACTAAACGAGTCATTATGAACAATAAAAGTTAAATGTAAGTAAATGTCACGGCCATAAACAGTAATTAAAATACATCAAAAAGAACAGTAACAGAATCCTGAGGTCATTCATGTCACTGAAAAAAAAAACTTTTAAACTTAATTGCATGTCTATTTTTCCCCGTTTGCTCAAAGAACTCTCTACAGGTAGCGACACGTGGTGTGTCATACATTACATCAGCAGCCTGTTAATGCAACTGCACTTTCCTTCAAACAGTTTGCAGAAGTCAAGCTCACTCTGTTTGCTTGTCCTGTGCATGGCCCTGCCGACAACACGTGAGCGTGCATAAATATCTTCGGTTCCTTTGCGAATACCTCAAGGTTTTCTTTGCTTTCTCATACACAGACACTCGAAACACTGTGTCATCCTTTGGATAATTCAAGGAGACAACAATAAAAAAGTGACAGATCAAAATTCTTCACCATATCTCCTGGATTTTATTCTTTAAAGGGATGTTGTTTAAAGTCATTTTGTGGGCAATTTTCTCCTGAAAGCTACAGTATGTGTTGTTCCACATAATCTGAGCCTGTAGTTTCTGTTGTTGTGGCAAACTGAAGGGACTCAAAGGCTAAAAGACATTCAGAGAAAGAGAGAGAGAAAAAAACAGTGTAAATCAAAAGTTGTGCAAGAAAGCAAAATCAGACATAATCCATTTGCTTGTTTCTGCTTGAATTTCTGTACTTACATTTGTTCAACCGGTCTCCCGTTGTCAAATACACAACAAGGGATTCCAACTAATTACATTTTTCCAATTGTTATGATTCACTCAGTGCAAAAGCATTTCCTAAGACAACTATAATCACACTATGCAAAGACCATGAAGCTGTTTGTTTGTAACTAAAATTAACATATATTGATAGTGCTAGAGATGGGATTCACAGCTGTAAACTAAAAGAGAATTTGCATTTGATTCTCTCCAGATGTAGTTGGGTAGAATTCTCTCCCAAGGAGGAACCGTAATGTCACCACTCTTCAAGGCATCCTTTAAGCACCAGCTCCTGTTGTCATGGAAACCATTCATTGCCACACAATCTCCCTGTGCTGTCTCTCAGCACCTTCCTGACAAACACACAGTAAAGCTCGCCCCTAAATCCTGGATTTCACTGAGAGAGAGGGTTGAAACATGGATCATTATATCTTATTGTGTTTGCTTTACTTCAGTGCACCCCCCTATAGAAGAGGTCACACAACATAATCAGTTATAATCTCAATTGCAGTATATTAGAGTTCCAGATTAAAAATTTGTTTGTATTTTTTATTAAGATAGAATAAATTATTAATTTTATTCACCAGCATGGTCAAAAGTGAAATTAAAGACTTTAACATTGTTACAAAAAATATTTTTCAAATAAATTGTTATTTTTAACTTCCTAAAATCCTGAGAAAAAAAATAATATTGAAATTAATAATAGTTTCTTAAGCACCAAATCAGGCTACAAGAATGATTTCTGAAGAATCATGTGGCACTCAAGACTTGAGTAATGGCTGCTGAAAATTTATAAAATAGATTTATTAAAAAAAAAAAACAGTGTTAAATTGTAATAATATTTCACATTATTTCTGTTTTTACTGCATTTACATTAAACAAATGCAGCCTTGGTGAGCTTTCATAAAATTTTTAAATTCCAGCAGTGAATTCATAACTCATGACATCACACATTAACAAAATAAAAACTCCTGCTTTATAATTCCTGTGACAAAGTAGTGAGGACAAAATCATTCATAGTAAAAAACAATCCGGTTACTCACGTAACCTCAGTTCCCTGAGATAAGGGAACGAGCGTTGCGTGAAACGCTAAGGGGAAAACTCCTGTTTTACTCTGTACTGAAGCCTGATTTGTTCACGTTTGTGTAGCTTCACAAACCAATGGCGCTTTAGCCCGCCAGAAAGGGCGGAGCCAACCCCTATATAAGTCGGCTCAGAGCGCCATTCATCAGATCATTTGACTGAAGCGACAGTCATTGATTTGTGTGCAGTTTATAGCGCGGCAAGTGACGCAACACTCATTCCCTTATCTCAGGGAACCAAGGTTACGTCAGTAACCAGAGCGTTCCCTTTCGAACGGTCTCTCCCGTTGCGTGAAACGCTAAGGGGAATGCATCCAATCACGCTGCGCTATGAGCAGATACAGGACATCCATTAGGATCTGTCATTCAGAAGCATGGCTTTTCTTATCACTGCTATGCTGATGACACTCAAATCTACTTCTCATTCCAACCAGATGATCCGACAGTAGCTGCTTGCATTGCAGCCTGTCTGCGAGATATTTCTAGCTGGAAGAAGGACCATCACCTTCAACTCAACCTTACTAAGACAGAACTGCTTGTGGTCCCAGCAAACCCATCTTTCATCACAGCAGCTCTATACAGCTGGGTTCATCAACCATAACTCCGTCCAGGACAGCCAGAAACCTAGGAGTTGTGATTGATGATCAGTTAAGCTTCACCGACCAACGGCCCGGTCCTGCAGATTTGCCTTATACAACATTAGGAAGATTAGACCCTTCCTGTCAGAGCAAGCCACACAACTTCTTGTCCAAGCTCTTGTTCTCTCCAGACTGGATTATTGTAATGCTCTCTTGGCAGGCCTTCCCGCATGCACTATCAAACCTCTGCAACTGATCCAGAATGCAGCAGCGAGAGTGGTCTTCAATGAGCCAAAAAAAGCTCACGTTACTCCTCTCCTCATCAGGTTAC